>NC_045451.1:71631536-71712817 GCF_002776525.5 Piliocolobus tephrosceles | reverse complement strand
GCCGCCACCTCGCCCGGCTAGTTTTTTGTATTTTTTAGTAGAGACGGGGTTTCACGGTGTTAGCCAGGATGGTCTCAATCTCCTGACCTCGTGATTCACCCGTCTCGGCCTCCCAAAGTGCTGGGATTACAGGCTTGAGCCACCGCGCCCGGCCTCCTCTGCCACTTTCTTAGCATAGAGGATATTATATGTTTTTTCTTATTGGTTCTATTGATGTAATGTTATATATTCATGATTTAATAAATTAAACTGTTCATGAATTCATGCAAATAGATTTCTCTCAGGAATTCATGAGAAAGTGTCTGAGACAGGTCTCAATCAATTTAGAAGTCTATTTTGCCAAGGTTAAGGATGTGACCAGGAGACAGGTCTGTGCCTTTCTTGAAAGCTGCTTTTGAGGGCTTCAATATTTAAAGGGGAAAAGTGGACTGGAGGGGAAGGAAGGAGAGTATGGTTACATTATGGAATCCACATGTTGCAAGATAAAGGAGCCTGTAAGGGAATGGTCAATTTTGTATTTGTGTATTTAAAAAAAGTAAATCCACACTTTTTGTAAGATCAGGTGGAGACAGAGTAGCTACCTGTGGAAATATTTAACCTTTTACCTGTACCTCTCTGCTTAGGAACAAAAGGAAAGGAAGCTTCATTGTAGGTCTCAGTTTTCAGCCTGATTTTTAATTTTGGCAGAGTGAATTGGGGTCCCAAGTTTTATTTTCCTTTCACGTTTAGAATTCAGTCTTCTAGAATGTTACCCACTATTTTTATATCTACGCTTACATGTGAATTTGATTTTTAGTTTTGTGTGTTCTCATTATCACAGTTTATGTGAGAATTTTGAAAGCGTAGGAAAATGAATTGGGTTTCCTTAATTGTCTGTGCTTTGGGGCATACTTTACATATCAGAAGCATTATCTGTTCCTTGAAGATTTCAAGTAACTGACTAGGAAAACCATCTTAGTATCTAACTCATTGAGCCCCTTAGCAATGAACATGTTTAATGATCAGATGTAAGAGGAATACAATACCAATTATGTAGTCATTCTGCCAAAAATGCATAACTGAAATCTAATCGTGATGACATAGAATACAAACAAATTGAGGGACAGTATGCAAACTAAACAGCTGAACTACACTTTTCAAAAATACCTACGTCACGAAAGGCAAACAAAATTAAAGAACTTTTCTAAATTCAAGGACACTAAAGCGACATGAAAACTAAGGGCAATCAATGTATGATCCTCAGTTGGATCCTGGATTAGAAAAAATGGCTATAACAGATATTATTGAACAATTGGCAAATTTTTAATTTAACCGTAGGTTAAATAATAGTATTATAGCTGTGTAACTTACCTGATTTTGGTAATTATGCTGTGGTTATGTAAAAGAATGCCCTTGTTCTTAGGTAATGTTCTCTGAAGTATTGAGGGTTAAGGAGAAAAATGGTCATAAGGAACAACTCTTTTTTACTTTTAGATAATCAAATTAATGGCGTTGTAATTATACCAGCTCAACTGGAATTGACACAAATATTTTTCCAGACACAATAGAAACTCACTAAATCTAAGTGTTTATTATGAATTTTTAAAGTCTCATTAATAAAGCTTTAGATTATTTCATACATCATTTATATAATTATTTATAATCTCTGTATTTTCATGCTAGAATTTTGATAGCGCTGTAAAAAGGAGTAAATAATACAATTGGATTCTGCATATCTCTCATAGTTTTGGCCAACACAGATATTAAAATCATGCTAATGACATAGTTACATTATGTCATGTATGTGGGCCTTTCTCTTAGAAGGAAGTCTAAATAAACTCAGAATGTGTGCATCTGAAACCTACAATGAATCTGGAATATAGATAGCTGTACCCTTCGCTGTTGACTGGCCAACTGTTTACACAGCTCATGAGAAAACACATGTATATGCCCACTCAAATGTTTCTTAATCCGAGAACATTGTCAGAAATGACCTGGAAGCATTTCTCCTGAAGACAAAGTCTGAGGGTGGTGACCTATAGTGAGTGCGAGAAGACACTGATCTCCTGTCTTCCAAGTGCAAGATTCTGGGCTAATGAGACAGCTCAGGGTGAGATTCGGTGCCCAGGCAGCAGTTGAGATGAGGCCTCACCCTTCTGTGGAATCCATTTATTTACCTGCATCTTGTTTTGCTCACAGATGGGCAGCAAATTAAAAAACACCGTAAGTACTAATTAGTCGAATAATAGAACTGAGTAAATTTTAGAATGTAAGTAGAGAAACTGGAGTTAATAAAGAAATGTCTAGGTATTAAAAATTGTTTTCCCTGGGCGTGGTGGCTCACGCCAGTAATCCTAGCACTTTGGGAGGCCGAGGCGGGCAGATCGCCTGAGGTCAGGAGTTCTAGACCACCTGGCCAACATGGTGAAACCCCATCTCTACTAAAAATACAAAATCAGTTTTTAAAATCTCAGGGTAATCAAGAAAGCCAGAAGAGTCCGTGAGATTACACTTGTCTGAAAACCAAGGATGCGAGCAATAAAACAGTGGAGAGATCCAGGCCAGATGCCAGCAGGGATGGGGAGAAATTCTACCCAGGGATGGGTACAGAAACACATCTACTCATGCCTAATAATTTTTTCATTTTATTTGTTTCACTCCTAGCACTTTGGTCTGCCTGATGCTTTCTAACAACTAACACAGATCCTCAGTCACCATTCCCAGTCCGCTTTTCCCCTGTCCACCCTCTTTTCACCCGCAGGAGAACCTCTCCCCTCCATCCCCCAGTATTCTCCTCCATCCCATTCACCCTTTGAAATGAGCCGATAAACTAATCATAGTGGCATCATGGCTGTTAAGGCTAGATGCAATAGCTTGCTGGGGTATTGTGTTTTAACAGAGAACAAGAAGCCTTCTGATGAGAGAACACATCCCCAACTGTGGCGTTTCCAATAAGATCCCGCAGGATGAGGATATGTTTTTCAAGAACAGCGAGCATCCTGATGGCTTCGTCTGCCTGGTGAGCTGCTGCTCTGCCTTCATCTCAAGTTGGCCCTGCCTGTGTCCCGCAAGTGTCACTGCCTGCAGTCAATCTCCCTCCTAAAATAAATCCCAGAACTAGCTATGTCTTTGTCCTTTTCTGACATCTGAAGACTGGCACAATCTGAAAGAAATCTATGCCCTGTCGCCTCGAACACTGTCTAAAAGCAAATATCTAAAAATATCTAAAAGCAAATTCCTGAGTCCCTAGAAATCTACCACGGCAACACACACACACACACACACACACACGTACATATATACATATATATATAATAATTGTAGGACCAAAATAAAAAATCTAAGACATTTTTCCTTGGTGGTACCCATTGGGTTAGTCAAATTTCATCTAAAATAAGTCATCTTGACTCCCAGGCAGTCACCAGGAAGAAATAAGTCCAGTAGTGATTCAGAATCAGAGAATAAACACAAACATGTGCCTTTGGCACACAGAGAAAGCCTGGGGACAGGATGTGGTTGCAAAAGGAATATTTCCCCTTTAAGCCACTGGTTTCATGGGACTTTTGGTAAGAAAAGATTGAGAGGTCATTTTCCTCTGAGGGCTTACAGGAAATAATTTATGAACCTAAATAGCTACCAATGTTACCGAAAGTTAGGGGGTGCTTAGGTTTGTTAGTTGTTATTAGTGTAATGAGAACAGACTTACAGACAGTTCACAATATTAGAAAGTAAGTTAAATAAATTAAATGTCCTACTAACACTGTATTTCAGTGGAATGTTTCCTTGTCATTACCATAACAAATCATAATGCAAAAAGTTATTCCTAGCGGATTCTTTCTAGGTTGCAGACCAAAAAAGGTGGCAGTGGGGTGGAGCTTATAGAACAAAAATTAACTTAGGAAATAAATACCTAAGTTTATAGTTGGAGCATTTGGTTACAAAGGGGTGCAATTTACCAAAATCTAAAGTAGGGAAGACGGGCAAGAACAGGTTAGGGAGCAGGATGGTGAGGATTAAGGCAGATTCTGCTTTGGACATGTTCTGTTTGAACTACCTATAGAAAATTCAAAAAGAGAGGTCAGTACACAGTTGGGTATACAAATTTAGAACTCTGTAGAAGTGTAGGCAAGTGACATAAATGTAGGAGTCATCCGTACATAAATAGTATTAAAAGTAAAAGGACAAAAATGGAGACAGAGAGCCTGGCCAAGACCTGGGGTTCATTGCGGTGTATCTGTATTAAAGACCCGGGGTTCATTGCGGTGTATCTGTATTAGTCTGTTCTCACCCTGCTAATAAAGACATACCCGAGACTGAGTCATTTATAAAGGAAAAAGGTTTAATTGACTCACAGTTCCACCTGGCTGGGGAGGCCTCACCATTGTGATGGAAGGCCAGTGAGGAGCAAAGTCACCTCTTACATGGTGGTAGGGGAGAGAGAGTTTGTGGAGGGGAACTCCCCTTTATAAAACCATCGGATCTCCTGAGACTTAATCACTATCACGAGATCAGCACAGGAAAGACCCGCCCCCCACGATTCAATTATCCGCCACTGGGTCCTTCCCACCACACAAGGGAATTATGGGAGGTACAATTCAAGATGAGATTTGGGTGGGGACGCAGTCAAACCATATCAGTATCCATATAAACACAGAGCACAAGGAGAAGCCGCAATAAACCGTTTTTTGTTTGTTTTTCAGATGGAGTCTTACTCTGTCACCCAGGCTGGAGTGCAGTGGCACAATCTCAGCTCATTGCAACCTCTGCCTCCCAGGTTCAAGCGATTCTCCTGCCTCAGCCTCCCGATTAGCTGGGATTACATGATGACACACGTCATCATGCCCTGCTAATTTTTGTATTTTTAGTAGAGATCGGATTCCGTCATGTTGGCCAGGCTGGTCTTGAACTCCTGACCTCAGCGACAAAACCTATTTTGCCTGTTAAGGAGTTCCCAGCCATCTTCAAATCATTAGATTGATGGATCAGTTGGCATCTCAGGAACCCTCAAAATGGATAATGGGAAAGAGTTTAGTGAAAGAGTTAGTTACCAGTATGTGATTTGGTTGAAAACAACCAAACAACCAAACAACAACAGGGCAGGGCAAAGCACCACGCTTCTGAAACAATACCAGCCCGGGCCTGACGGGGCTGCAACAGAAAGAAGTCGTCATCCAGGACCCAGCCAGAACTGCAGTGGCGGGAGGGGTGTCCTGCAAAGGGTGTGCTCCTCAGGGCATGATCACAGCCACTGCAGACCCGTGGGCCTCCAGCTTCTCTGTCTCCTCAAGTGTCCTCTTCACCAAACCCAGCGGAGATCAGTGCACAAGGCATTGCCAAGATGGTCCCGGAAATCAGCATCCCAGGGGACAAGACCAGGGAGAATAGATGTCGACGGGGAGACAGAGAATTCCCAGCATATATTATTAATGTAAATAGTTACAAATGACCATACGTAAGTGGTTACTGTCGGAAAGTGGACGCTTATATGCTGTTCAGTCTTTGCCGTTCAAACCGCAAACTTTTCAACTGGAGCAGAGTCATCTAGTTCAGTTCTGCCTGTAATTTATGTTTCTCTCTAAGGCAGCATCTGTACCATACCTCGCTGCCCACATCCATTTCCATCCACCAGGGCAACACGGGGCCCATGCCTGTTTGTCAGAGGTTCGCTCTGTGGGGCGTCCCGTCCCGTGGAGCTCTGAACAGGGCGAGGCCCCTGAGGCTCTGACTTTTCTCTGCCCACAGCCCTGGGCTCTCCACAGGTCCTGCGCCTCGGAGCCAGGAACTGGAAACTCCCTCAGATTAACATCAAGTTCAATGCCAAATTCCTGGGAAAAAGCCCAGGAAACCATGAGTGTCTCCCAAGGTCCTGAGACTAGACAGAGTGACTCACAGAGACCCACTGTCTTTTGCTTCCACGCCCCCACCCCCAGGGCTTTCTTAGCACCCCAGGGACTTATCTCCATCTGACCTTATCTTTCACACAGTTGTTCTGACTCTTATACTCCTCTTGGTGTTTACAGATCCCGCCATGACATGTAGTATTTATTTTTGACACAGATTGTTCTTTAACTTTAAATCTAATTTAAATTTGAGTAGCCGTGCAGTCACTGTATTGGGTAGTGAAGGCTGAGGCAGTGTTACTCACTAGCTGCGACGTTCATACCTGCCCTAAGAAAATCTCATCGTTTAACGGAAAGAAGTTAACAATTAACAAGTCAGTCTTGCTCAGGTACTCTGCTGAGTGCCATTGTATAGGCTATCTCATTCCCAACTCACCTCAGCTTCGTGACTAAAGAAAGTGAGGCTTGTCAAAAACCTCACTTTTTGAAGTGAGTTAGTGATGAAGGTTGGATTTGAACTCAGGTATATGTTGTATCTTTTAAAGTTAGGTTTTGTTGTTCTGTTTTCCCAGGGCTGCCATATGGTATAGTAGTTCAGATCAGAGCTTTGGAGACAGGTAGGGCAGTTATGCAGCTTACTTACTTGTAATCTGGGTTAGTTATCCCACCTGTCTAAAGCATCCTTTCTTCATTTGCAAAGAGGAGATAAAACATAAGTAGCTCCTTTACATATCATGTGTGTTATATAACATTCTCGGCATATTTCACGATGTGATACTTACATGCAGAACTTAACAACAATTTAATACTATTGTTATATGTAAAAAGTCATTTCAAATCATTCGTTAATTTAATCACTGAAGGAGAATCCCAAGGGCCTCTACCCAGCCACACTTTCTTGAACTCCTTTGAGATGATGGTTAAGAAGAAAGTATAATGCTCTCTATCTCATTTCATAAAAATCTTCAACAAGGGAAAAAATAAAAGCCTCTCTTCGCTCTCAAAGCATTTTTTCAGTTGTTTAAAATGTATGGTTCAAAGTTGTCTGGTTTTGCCTGCCATAATAATCATGGGAGGGTGTAAGATTTCAACAACTACCTGACATGAAGGCAAACATTTTCCTGTGTGCCAGGCCCCTGGCCGATCCTGACAAGACACAGAACTTTGAGTCTCAAATCAAGAAGTCACTGGAGCTTTAGCAGTCACCTGCAGCCACTGGGAAACGTGGTCTCAGAATCCTAGGATTGCTCTCAAGTGTTCAAGTAATGGCCCAGTGGAGCAATCATGGAAAGAGGGAGGAGAAATCTTAAAGATTAGTCTCTTCAATCCCTCCACCCTGAAAGCCAAGGATGCAAGCACATAACATTTTAAAAACTATTTGGCCCTGTGTTACTGTTCTGTCAAATATCAGGCATTACCAATATTTTACATTAATTCCATTATTTTCTTCCAGAAGAGTATGTCACAGTTAGCCAGACATATATCCATGATGGTATAATCTTGTTGACTCTTTTATTAAATTCTGGGGAATTGCTGACTGTTCTTCAGAAAGCCAAGAATATTTCTCATGTGAGGTTTTCTAAACTCAAGCGAGATTTCCACAGTTCATGTGTCAGGTGGTCATGTGGAGGAGTGCAAGGATCAAATAGCCCACAATGCCTCAGACCGGCCCACAATATGTGTAGCTTTGATATAACTCGGGGTCAGTGGGACGTTGGCAGGGTGGCAAGGGATAGTCACTGTGCCATATGGTCTAAAAAATTTCAAAAGTCAAATTTCTCTTTTGTTAGTTTCAAACTGTCTGGCTGGCTCATGCTAGTTCAATGGGTTGAAAAAGCCACAGAAATCTCAAAACTCTTGCTGATTCACAGCAAAATGATGGTCTACAGCCTTTCTAGAGATAGGGCTTAACTTCGTGGAGCATGTCTGTTATGATGGGTGATGATCTTGATCACATTTAGCATTAAAAGTAGATTGATGAGTGATGATGTAAGAAGATGCTGAGCAGGAAGGAACCGTGAGACTGGAGCTTCAGACGCTTGAGGAGGAAGTGAATGGTCCTTTCATCCCTGCCCGGAGTGTCTCTATCCCTCTTGCCACATGGAGACAGGTAACAGTAAAAGAAAAGCCCTGAGGTTTGCTGGGAGCTGGGGTCAGTTGCATCCTAGATCTACCCCTTCCTGTCACTTTCTGAACATTTTTTATTAGTGGAAACATTATTTTTCTTCAATACCATGAAGTCCGTATCTTTTTTTATTTTTTATTTTATTTATTTGTGTGTGTGTGTGTGTGTGAGACGGAGTCTCACTCTGTCACCCAGGCTGGAGTGCAGTGGCACAATCTCGGCTCACTGCAACCTCTGCCTCCCAGGTTCAAGTGATTCTCCTGCCTCAGCCTCCCGAGTAGCTGGGACTACAGGTGTGTGCCATCACGCCTGGCTAATTTTTTGTACTTTTAGTAGAGATGAGTTTTCACCATGTTAGCCAGAATGGTCTCGATCTCCTGACTTCGTGATCCACCCACCTCGGACTCCCAAAGTGCTGGGATTACAGGCATGAGCCACCCTGCCCGGCCGAGGTCAGTATCTTAATTTAAAACCAGTGTTTGTGGTTCTGATTCAACTGCTACAGTTGCTCATGCGGTTTGAGAACAAAGGAATACACGTTCTGTTGCTATGACAAGATGACTCATAATAAAGAAAGATCTGTTACTAACACAATAGTGGTCCAAGTCATGGAGAAAGTTTTGCAGATTGGAGTTAAATTTAATGCAATTTAATCTGATAATTTTTTTTAACTTACTGCTGAATATGGGTCCAGTCATTTACCAGAAAAGTCAGAAAGACAGGAATGAAAAAAACCAAAGGTATTTGGCAGGATAAATTATCAGCTGGAACACAGGCTTTTCGTAATAGATCAGAACAACTTATGGAGGGAGTATCAGTTTCTCACAGCAGTCTTTTCATAGAAAAAAAATGGTCAGGTGCTATCAAACTGTCACCAAACATGATGACTATGCCATACTGGGATGGAAGGCAAGCTTCAGAAACTACTGCCATGTTAAAAGATGAAGGTACTCCTAGTGATGGTGAAGAAGATATCATGTTGGAGACAAACAAATTAAAGAAATTCAGTGACATTATGATATTGCAAATGCTTTCACCATGTTTGCTAGCTGGTTTTGGAGTATTTTCAGTGGGCATTATGTTAGATATAGTACAACACTGAGAAATCTCAATGGTTTGAGACTTCAGGAGATGCTGGGATGAGGTTAACACATTTTGCATGTAGAATGGACGTAGATCTTTGGGGATCAGAGCGTGGACTGTGGTAGACAGAATAGGCCATCCCCCAATGATGTCCATGCCCTAATCCCCAGAACCTATGAATATGTTACCTTACATGGCACAGGGGCCATGTTGATGTGATTAATTTAAGGATTGGAAATAGGAACATTTTTCTGGCTTGTCTGGATGAGTCCAGTGGAATCACAAAGTCCCTTATAAGAGGGAGGCAAAAGGGTCAGAGTAAGAGAGAAGATGTGATGATGGAAGCAAAGATCAGAGAGAGAGGTTTAAGATACCACACTGCCAACTCTGAAAATGGAGGTAGGGGCCCTGAGCCAAGGAATACAGGTGGCCTCTAGAAGTTGGAAAAGGCAAAGAAACAGTTTTCCCTACAGCCTCCTGAAGGAATGCAGCCCTGCTGACACCTCAGATTTAGGACTTCTGATCTCTAAAACTGCAGTATAATAAATTTGTGTTGTTTTAAGTTACTAAGTTGGTGACTTGCAAGAGCAGTAATGGGAAATTAATACGAAGTGTTCAAAAAAGTTACAGAAGTTTTCATTTTAATTTCTGCACTTCTTGTTCTCCATGAAAACTTGGAAATGACATTGGCATCAAGATTAACCACTGCGGTAAATGTAGGGAAGATGGATTCACCCGTTGAAAAGTAGAACCTAAGAATTGGCAGTTTGGCCTTAAAGCAGATTCCGGCAACTGTAGTGGGTTTTCTTGCAGCTGTAGCAGCAGTTATTTTGGGCTGGATACCAGAGGGAAAATAAAACTTTGATCATTCCATCATTTTGTGCTCTAACACAGAGAAAACTACCTTTCTTGTATCTCTTCTGCAGAGAATAATAATAGTTTAGTTTATTGTTGGTTCAAAGAAGAAAGGTATGAATTCTGTTAATGTCATTACAGTCATTGCTGCTAGCTAGTTTTGGCAACCTTACAACTATATTTTTATCTTGAATAAGTCAGAGTCTAATACTCCTGTCTTGAGACTTCTTACTACATATTAGTTGATGCCTTTTTCTCTGCCCTAACCCCCATCTGAATTGTAATGACTGCCAAACATTCAACCACATTGGCAGTTCTCCAGTCAGTCTCAGAGCCTGCCCTAAGAGCCAGGATTGTAAGTGGCACTGGGCCTTACTCTGGAAACATTCGTATCTGACCCAACGTAATTAGGATTATTGCTATATGCTAATAATATTGGTAGTAATTGGGCGGCTGTTGATGCTAGCAGGATTTCTACCTAACTCAATTTGCGTAGCACCCACGATACTCGTCTGATGAACTCAAAGGTTGTTATTACCCATTTAGGACATTTTTGGCCCAGAAGTAATAGGTCTGCTGAAGTTTTATTGATTTTAGTGATTCCAGGGCATTTTATTCCCTTACACTTTCACTTGTTAAAAAAATCCTACTTCTTCAACTGTAATCTTCATAGTAATATACTTATTTGCTTATGTGTCCAGGTATTTACCTTGTTATGAATTTCTGACGGGAGAGCCCATCACCTCTGAAAGCAAAGTAAGAACCCTGAGAGTTTCTTCATTCCATATCTTCTGGAACTGGTTGATCTGCCCGGGTCAGCTTTATCAGCGTTAAATGTTCATTTTCAGTGGTTTCTTAGAGACTGAGATCAAGATGTTAGGGACTAATAAATCCTGCTAAATCTTCTCAGATGATCAAGGAGAAAAATGTACAGCTCCTGCCAAAAATTTTAAGGCAATAATTTGTCTTTTGCCAGGAAAGATTTGGTTGGCCCAGATTAAATTAAATGACCTTCTCTTCTTTAAAGAAAGGAACTGGTGTGGAACTAGAATGAATAGTATTTGTGATGCTTTTCATAATATAAATGATAATTTGAGATTGACAAGTATACAAATTTCAATCTCTGGAATTAATTAAATGGGAAAAGATACAGGATTTTGCAATGAATAATTTTGGAACCACACACATAGAAGAAATGTACTTTATCATTGTTTAACTTGTAATGTAAGGTTAGGAGAAATAAAACTCGGGTTTAACTTTCCTCATCTTACAGATGTATTGTACTTCAAAGCAAACTAGAACAATAAGGAGGCCAAGCCAAGCTTTTTTACCTTCATGCCAACTGAGGATGAATTTAACCATTGCTTATTCCCCAAAAAATAGTTAAGTTTTGTTAACCTAAAAAATGTTCTGCTGAGTAAAAGATAAACTCTGTTTCACCTGCATCTATCAATTGCCATGAAAGACTTCATGGAAAGCTGCACTTCTAATTTTTTGAAAATTGATACAGGGTCTTGCTTTGTCTCCTAGGCTGGAGTACAGTGGCATGATCATGGCTCACACAGCCTCAACCTTCTGGGCTCAAACAATCCTCCTGCCTCAGCCTCCCGAGTAGTTGGGACTACAGGCATGTTCCTCATGCCCAGATAATTTTTCATTTTATGTAGAGACAGAGTCTCACTATGTTGCCTGGGCTGCTCTCCAACTCCTGGGTTCAAGAGATTCTTCTGCCTCAGCCTCCAAAAATGCTGGGATTACAGGCATGAGCACCGTGCCTTACCAAAAGCTGCACTTCAAATATAGAATGCCCTTGAGAGATCTTTAATTACAGCAAGGGGTCATTTTTGATTATTGATTTGTAAAATTATGATTGATTTTTTCCCCTGAAAATTTTTAAGTAGTCAAAAACAGAAGATAACCTGAGCTGTGCTCATACAGTACGGCATGAGAAGTTGTGCATATGGGCATGAATGGATGCGCGTGTGCATGTTTTTAACAGAGAGAAAGAGATTAAAAATTTTGCTTTAGTTGTAAAATTAAACCTTGGATTGATGATAGCAAAGATCATAGTGCTATTGGAATAGCATCATTATGAAATTATTTCTTCACACTTCTCATTGGTACACTTTTGTCATTTGTCCAAAACTTTTGCTATTGGCCAGAATTTAACATTTGTTATCTGTGTAATCGATAGTTTCTTCTAATTAAAAAGAAACTATACCATTTAATATAACCAAGATATAAATAAGATTTATGATGAGCAAGTGATTATTTGCTTTTGAAAGAAGTCCAGAAAAATCTTAGCTTGCCCTTTTTTAAAAGAAAAATCGCTAGATATTCTCTATTATTGTACATGCCTACGAACATCATCTATTTGCACACACTTGCTTCCAAACAGGGGTTCTATCATACACTTCTATGTTTTTCCAGTACCTTTTAAAAGAACTCTAATCTATATTTTAAATACTTGAATCAACAAATTAATTGTTTAGTAGTTAAGCATTTTATATAATGCCTAGAGTTCATTATAGTAGAACTGTTTAGGTCCATTAACCAAATAAAGGAAAGAAAAAAATCGTGTTAACTTTTATTCTTGTGGTACAAGTTTTGTGTTAGTGTTGGCATTATCTAAATAGTAGGTTGTTTATATTGAACAAAGTATTCCTGCTAAACTCTTTAAAATAAGGAAAATATGTTTTCAGGTTTATATTTTTGCTTATTTTTAAACTTTAAGTATTCTACTCTCTGTCTTGTAATGAAGCTTCTAAGGCAGAAAACAAATTTAATACTAATTTTTTTCCTCTAGAAAGTTATAATGTTGCATAGTAAACATTCTTATAAAATAGTAATGCAGTTTAAGTTAACGAATATTTATCTTTTTGCTTAATAGATTCCTGTTTTTGAACAGCTTTGGATTTATAGTAAAATTGAGAAGAAAATTCGGAGCTCTTTCATGTCCCCTTCCCCCACACATGTGCAACCTTCCCCACTACCAGCATCCCTCACCAGCGCAACACATTGGTTACAACTGATGAACCTACACTGCCACATTGAAGTCGTCCAAAGTCTGTAGTTTATTCTAGGGTTCACTCTTGTCACTGCACATTCTATAGATTTGGACAAATGTGTAATAACATGTATCCACTATTACAGTATCATACAGAGTGGTTGGACTGCCTTAAACATCCTCTATTCTCCATTCATTCATCCCTAACTCATGACAACCATTGTCTTTTTACTATTACCGTAGTTTTGGCTTTTCCGAAATGTCACACTATTGAAACCATACCGTGTGTAGCCTTTTCAGATTGGTGTCCTTCACTTAGTAATATGCATTTAAGGTTCTTTCATGTATTTCATGATTTAATAGCTCATTTATTCTTAGCATTGAATTTTGCTTGGGTGTACTACATTTTATCCATTCACGTACTGAAGGACATCTTGATTGCTTTTACGTTTTGACAATTATGAGCAAAGCTTCCATAAATATCTGTGTATAGGTTTTAATGTAGATATGTGTTTTCAACTCATCTAGGTAAGTTTGCTGAGAATGATGGTTTCCAGCTTCATCCATGCTGCCTCATGCACATAAGCTCCGATGTGTTTGAAAGGACTTGTACACAACAAAACACATTTTTATCTTTATTGTTCAGCAGCTACTTCAGAAACCAATGACAAAAGGCCAAATACTTTAACACAATATTATTGCTGAATTGTATGTTAAGAGTACGTTAAATTTTTTAAGAAATTGCCAAACTATCTTCCAATGGCTGTACCATTTGCATTGCCACCAGCAATGAAAGTGAGTTCCTGTTGCTCCACATTCTCACCAGCATTTGGTGTTGTCAGTTTTTTGGATTTTGGCCATTCTGATAGGTATACAATGACACAGGTTTATTATCTCTTATCTGAAATGCTTGAGACTAAAAGTGTTTCAGATTTTGGACCCTTTTGGATCCTGGAATGTTTGCATATACATAATGAGATATTCTGGGGACGGCACACAAGTCTAACCAAGAAATTTATTTATATTCCTTATACACCTTATACACCTAGCCAGAGGGCAATTTTATACAAACTTTTAAATAATTTTGTGCATGAAACGAAGTTTGTGTACACTGAACCAGCAGAAAGCGAAGGTGTCAGTATCTCAGCCATCCATGTGGGCAACCTGTGGTACTATCTCAGCCATGATGTAAACAGCAGTTTATTTTTCTGTTTCTTCAGGTCATTTAGAGTGGTTATTCCATTGTTGTTTCAATTTGAAATATCCTAATAACATAGGATGTCCAATATTTTTTCATATGCTTATTAACCATCTGCATATCTTCTCTAGTCAATGTATATTCAGATCTTCTGCCCATTTTAAAATTGGGTTCTTTGGTTTCTTATTGTTGAGTTTGAAGTGTTCTTTGTCTATTTTAGATAACAGTCCTTCATCAGATGTGCGTTTTGCAAATATGTTCTCCTGGTCTTTGCTGCTTCTCTCATTCCCTTATCAAAACTTTTGCAGAGCAGAAGTTTTCAATTATAATAGAGTCCAGATTGTCGATGATTTCCTTCATGCATTGTGCCTTTGATGTAGTATTTTTAAAGTCTTCATCATGCACAAACTTATCTGGATTTTCTCCTATATTATCTTCTAGTAGTTTTATAGTTTTGCATTTTACGTTTGGATCAATGGTCCATTTTGAGTTAATTTTTTGTGAAGGGTGTAAAGTCTTTGTGTGGATTCATTCTTTTTACATATTGATGTCCAGTTGTTCCCGCACCATTTATTGAAAAGACTATCTTTTCTCTACCATATTGCCTTGGCTTCTTTGTCAACATTTAGTTGACTTTATTTATGTGGGTCTATTTTGGGGCTCTCCATTCTGCTCCACTGACGCATTTGTCTAATATTTTGCCAGTACCACACCATTTTGATATCTGCTGCTTTGCAGTAGGTCTTAAAGTCAAGTAATGTCAGCCTTACAACTTTGTTCTTCTCTTTCAGCATTTTGTTGGCTACTCTGAGTCTTTTGCCTCTCCTTTTGTACTTTAAATCAGTTTTAAATGTCCACAAAGTAACTTGCTGAGATTTTGCTTGAATTGCATTGATTCTATAGCTCAAGTTGGGAAGAACTGGCATTTTGATAATATTGAGTATTTCTGTGCATGAATATGGAACATCTCTCCATCTATTTATTCTTTGACTTCTTTCATCAGAGTTTTGTAGTTTTCCTAATACAAATCTTACAATACTTTGTTAGATTTATACTAAAGTATTTCATTTTAAGGGTCCTAAATAAATGGTATTATGTTTTTAACTTCAAATTCCTATTGTTTATTGCTTGTATATAGAAAAATAATTGACTTATATATATTAACCTTGTATCCTACCATCTTAATATAATGTCTTACTAATTTCAAGAATTTGTTTCGTTTTGTCAATTCTTCTGGATTTATCTACACAGAAAATTATGTAATCTTCAAAGAACAGTTCTATTTTTTCCTTTCCAATCAGTATATCTTTTATTTTATTTTATTTTCTGATAACATTCGCTAAGGTTTCCAGTATGATGTTGTAAAGGACAGGGAAGAGGAGACATCTTTGCTTTGTTTCTGATCTTGGCAGGTAAACTTCTTGTTTCTTACCATTAAGTAAGTACTTAATATTAAGCACCATTAAAGAGCTGTAGGCTTTTGTAACTGTTCTTTATCAACATGAGGAAGTTCCTTTCTATTCCAAGTTTGTGGAGCATTTTTATTATGAATGGGTGTTGAATTTCATCAAATGTCTTTTCTGCATCTATTAACATGATCATGTGATTAATATGCTTTAGTCTGTTGATGGTTTGTATTAATTAACTTCTGAACGTTAATCTTGGGATAAACTCCACTTGGTTGCAGTCAATAGTTCTTTTTATAGTTATACTTACCCAATAATAGTTCATTGTTTGATTCAATTTGCTAATAATTTGTTGAGAATTTTTGCATCTATGTTGAGAAGAGATTTTTTTCTGAAGAGTAATACTGGCATCACTGAGTTAATTAGTTAATATTCCCACTGCATCCATCTTCTAGAAGAGAATGTAGAGAATTGGTATAATTTCTTCCTTAAATATTGGTAAAATTCACCAACAAATTCATCTAGGCCTAGTGTTTTCTGTTTTGGAAAATTAACAATTATTGATTCTTTAGTAAATACAGGCCTGTTTACACTGCATATTTTTTTCTTGTGTGACTCTAACAGATTATGTCTTTCAAAAAATTGGTTAATTTCATCTAAGTTATCAAATTTGACATCAGGCATAGAGTTGTTTATAGTATTCTCAATTGGCGTTTGATGTCTATGGGATTTATAGTGTTACCCCTTGCATTTCTGGCAGTAATTTGTGTCTTTTAATCTTAGTTATCACAGGTAGACACATCAATTTTATTGATCTTCTCAAAAACTCAGCTTTTGGCTACACTGATTTTCTCTATTGACTTCCTGTTTTCAGTTTATTTGACTACTGCTCTAATTTTTATTATTTCTTTTCTTCTGCTTATTTGGGATTTAATCTGCTCTTATTTTTCTAGTTTCCTATAGCAGAAGCTTAAATTATTCATTTTAGACTTTTCTTCTTTTTTAATATATGCATTCAATGCTATAAATTTCCTTCTAAGCACTGATTTAGCTACATCCCACAAATTTTGGTAAGTTGTATTTTCATCTAGTTCAAAGTATTTTGTTTCTCTTGAGATTTCTTCTTTGATGCATGTGCTGTTACAAGTATGCTGTTTAATCTCCAAGTATTTGGGGATTTTCCAGATATTTTTCTGTTATTGATTTCTAGTTTAATTCCATTGTCATCTGAGACAACACATTGGATGATTTCTATTCTTTTAAACTTGCCAAGGTGTGTTTATGTTCCAGAATGTGGTCTGCCTTGGCAAATGTCTCATGGAAGCTTGAGAAGAATGTGTATCCTCCTGTTGTTAGATCAAGCAGTCAGCACATTTCAATGTCAACTATCTTCATTGATTCAGACAATTTATGTTTAAAGAGATTATGGATAAAGTTGGATTAATGTCTACCATGTTTATTACTATTTTCCTGTTTTAAAATTATACTTTAAGGTCTGGGATACATGTGTAGAACGTGCAAGTTTGTTACAAAGTTATGCACGTGCCATGGTGGTTTGCTGCACCCATCAACCCGTCATCTACATTAGGTATTTCTCTTAACGCTATCCCTCCCCTTGCCCCCCACCCCCGCACAGGCCCGGTGTGTTCTCATTGTTCAAATCCCACTTTTGAGTGAGAACATGCTGCGTTTGGTTTCCTGTTCTTGTGTTAGTTTGCTGAGAATGATGGTTTCCAGCTTCATCCATGCTGCCTCATGCACATAAGCTCCGATGTGTTTGAAAGGACTTGTACACAACAAAACACATTTTTATCTTTATTGTTCAGCAGCTACTTCAGAAACCAATGACAAAAGGCCAAATACTTTAACAAAATATGTTCTTATTCCTCTAGTCACTTAGAAAATACGGCTTACAGGAGCTGACAGCCAGGAATTGTGGATAAAAACCAAAATATATCCACAGTAGTATCACATCCTAGAGTTTGCAATATGCACTTACATTTAGTTCAAGTTCACCTTCAAATAACACTATAGTGCTTCACAGGTAGTGTGAGTACCTTATAATAACAAAATTTCCTAATTCTTTCCTCCTGCCCCTTGACTCATTGCTGTTATTCATTTCATGTATACGTCAAATATTATAATCATTGAATACATTGTTACTTCTATTATTCTAACCAAACTCTTATGTTAGATCAATTAAGCATAAAAAATCAGAGTTTTTTATTTTGTCCTTACTTATTCCTTCTCCACTGCTTTTCATATGTTTATGCAGATTCAAATTTCTGACCTATATCATTTTCCTTTTTCTGAAGCACTTTTTTTAAACATTTCTTGCAAGGCAGGTCTACTAGTAATAAATTCCCCCAATTTTTGCCTTTCTGAGAAAGTCTTCAGATCTCCTTCACATTTGACAGATAATTTCACAGATAACATAATTCTAGGTTGGTCGAACATTTTTCTGTCTCTACATTTTAAACATTTCATTTCACTATTTTCTTGCTTGCATGATTCTTACATTTGCTCCTGTATACATAGGTGGATTTTTTCCCATCTGGCATCTTTCAAGATTTCTTCTTTATCTCTGATTTCTGTTATTTAAAAACGATATGCCTAGGTGTCATTTTTGGGGCATTTACCCTGCTTGCATACTATAAGCTTCCTGAATATGGCCTCAATTTGGGATTATTCTAAGTTGTTATTGCTTCAAATACTGCTCTGTTCTTTCCTCCTTTCTTCTGGTACTCCCCTTACACGTATGTTACACCTTTTTCAGTTGTTCCACAGCTTTTAGATATGCTGTTCCTTTTTTGTTTTAACTTTTTTCCTGTTACTTTTAGTTTTGAAAGTTTTGATTGGCCCATCTACAATATCAGAGATTCTTTCCTCAGCTGTGTGTAGTCTACTAGTAAGCCCATCAAAAAGCATTTTTCATTTCTGCTACATTTTACATTTTAAAGCATAACTTTGCAAATATCAACATAAGCACTCTTTGATTTCAGGGAAAGACACTATGAAATAGCAAAATCCAACAAAATCTCCCCCTTGGTATCCTGTAACATTTAATGAAGCTAGTTATATGCAGGTAAACTCTTCTAATTCAGGTAACAAAACATTCAATACTAAATATCCCAGTCAAAAGAAACACAGACTTGCTTCACTAAGTGCCAGACTCAAAGTGGAGATCTGATCAATGCAGGGAGACTGTTAAAGGTGTAGCATTCCGCAAATGACACACAACCATATGTCGCATAATGATGTTTTGGTCAACGACAAAACACATATAGGATGGTGGTTCTATAAGTTTATAATACCACATTTAAATACTTACACTTGTGTTCTAATTGCCTGCAGTATCCAGTAGAGTAACATGCAGTGCAGGTTTGTAGCCTGGAGTAATAGGCTATCCCATATCGCCTAAGTGTGTAGAAGGCTATACCATCTAGGTGTGTATAAGTGCACTCTGTGATGTTCATATGGCTATGACATCACCTAACTATGCATTTTCCAGAAGGTGTCCCCATTGTGAAGCAATGCAGGGCTATATTTTGTTTTAAACTGTATTATAATGTATAAAGCAGTCAGATTCAGTCTAAGAGAAGTGGTGCCAGGAGATGACCTAGAGAACAGACTCCATGATGGGATTTAAGGGCAGGTCACTCACTGGCAGGCTGGCATTAAGGACACCATCTCTGGTGGTTGGCAGAGTCTGCATAGCCTCTGGCACGCTCTAGTGGGACGATTATTCATTTTTTCACTGGTGTTGAAATGGGATGGCATACCAGTGAAAGGGGACACACTGGCTGATGCAATGTCTTGCCCTTGAGAGGAGTGAGGGAAAGGATGAGTGTAAGGACTAGGGGATTGCACTGATGTGCGGAGTACCATCGATTCTTTGAAGAGAAATCATAATAGAAATGGAAAATCAGTAAATACTTTATAGTAACAGAGGGGCCCTTGTTAGTAAAACCCTGCAGCTGAAGGATAGAGTAAATAACCAAACTCAGGGCTTCATCATAAAAATAGCAGAGCTTCAGAGAACGTTGAATTATCAGCCTGGCAAGTCCTCTACACCAAGGTCAGAACTCCAGTAATGAATGAAAAAAACAGTGAAAATTAGGATGCGAATATCATATGGATGCAATTCAGAATTTCAAATTCCCAGATTCTCGTGGGCCCACTGGCCCTGCAGAAGTGGCCCACTGGCCCTGGTCAGAAGATGACTGTTCTAGTAGTGTGAGGACCATGCAGACGCCTCAATTTGAGGCAGATTCCTTATGAGACATTCTTGTGTCCTCTCAGGATAAGCCCCTACCTTCTCTCTCGGCAACCAGACCATTAACAAGGATCAAATTCCAGAAGACCAACAGGGCATGTCAAGGCCTGTCAAGGATAAAATGCCAAAGGGGCCACATAATCCAACTAACATGAACCTTCAGGATTTGGGAGAGCATCAGTAAGACTGGCTGGTGAGAGCGTTTCCTCAAGGGGAGTGGATCTTACAGGTGGGTAAGGGATGGTAATGCACAAATCTTCTGAGGGTTGCTGGACATGGTATCTGAGTTGGCTTTGACAGGCAAAGACCCAAAGCACACCATGGCCCCTTTTGCAGAATAGACACGTAGAAGGGTCACATCATAATTGGAAGTATCAGGTCCAGCTCACAGTAGGTTCACTGGGTCCACAGACACACCCACACCATTCACCCAACCCTCAATATATCATTGTGATGGACTCATCTTGACAGGATCAAAATGTTTCGTTTCCTATTTACGGCGCTTCAGTCGGCACCACTGAGAATGTTTAGAGCATGAAGCTTTTAATGATTCCATGCTAAAAAATAGAACTTTACTTATTTCCACATGTAATGCAGGCTGCTTACTGAAATTTTCTTGCAATTTTCATGCTACAAATGGAAGGTAAATATTGTATCTAAGCCACCACTCCCTCAAAAAAGAACAAACAGTAATACGTTTTATAAGAAATCATGGCACATTGGAACACAGGAGAAATTTCTTTGGTATTGCTCCATTTAGTAGCTAGTGAATAAAATTTATTGAAGGGAGTTTTGGAACGCTTTGAAATGAATTCCACAAAATAAAAGTAGAAAAATATTTATTTTAAAATATGACTCTGAATTGCTAAAGAATACATTTTTATCTCTTTGCAATAAATTAATCATTTGGTTCATTCAGATCCAGAAGCTAATATGCAGAAGCAAAGAGGTAAATCTTAACGTACCTGTACATATTTAAAGCTCTTTGAAAGATTTCAAACTGTAAAGCATATTGATATCACCAGTGAAACAGGTCCTAGTTATCTGAGATTGTGTCCAACATCACAAATCATTTAAGCCAGTTAAAATAAAAGACCTTTATGTAATAAACAAAAAACTTAAAACATTTAATTAAATTTTTAAAAATTGTCTAATTGAAATATAAACATATTAATTGACCAAAACTACTTCTGTTCAATCTGAATAGACTGTATGTCAGGCACATATTATTTCAAATATTTAATTTTGCTTATATTAAATGTTTGGAAATTTGGGGAAGGTCAGGATTAAAAGTATTCTCCTAGTTACAAGACAGAAAATTGAAGCAATTTACCATTGTCTCTGAGAGGTTTTATCAGTTTGAGAAATCACTTTATTTCTAATAAACTTGTTTCTCTACTTTTAGAGGGCTGCTCCTTTTACCGTCTCAACAAAATTCCCTTTGTTTAAGAGTCATTCCATGCAAATGTATACATTTTCCTTAGATGACCTCTAAACAACACCAAGAAAAATTTATTCATCTATTAAGTATTTAAAAATAACTCCCTAAATTAAAAAATACTGAGTATTGAAAAATTAAAACCACCTAGTCAGCCACAATGAATCTAGAATTTTTTTTGTTCTTACAGATTTTTTTACTGTTAATAAAGAACTTTAACTTTAAATTGTCTTTAATCTTAAGAGGACTTTCATTTTCCTTTACTAAAAGGCTGTCATTTGTATTCAGTAAAATATTGACTATTTTCCTTTCTAAGAGCTTATCATGTAAAATAAATAAAATTATAGCCGGCTATCAGGAGGGTGGGGGATTATGTAAGTTCTTTAGCTCTTTCTCTGAAACTAAATTATTGCACACAAATTTCCTTAAATTTTTTTTCTCTTCTTCTACTTCTACTTTTACTTTCAGCCAAAGGCCAGATTCATTCTCCCACCTGAAACAACTAAAAAACTGAATAAATAAATGAAAAAAATGTTTTGTATATTAGATACAAGGCACTAAGCGATGTAAACTGAACGAGGTGAGCCCTACCCTTGCCCCAGCTGACTTCCTAGAGACAATTTCCAGGCAGCAACACCTCAAAAGGAGCCCAGCAGTCTGCTGGACTTGAGGAGAAGGAGCCAGGAATATAGAGGGGCCAAGGTGGTCAGAGTTCACATGACAAAGATGGGAGAGGAGAGAGCTGCACAGAGACTGCACTCCGGGGGTCTTCAGCTGAGCACTTACCAACCATTGCATGTGTGTGAGGAAACCACTGAAAGCTGGGGAAAGCAGCACTCCAAAGAACAGAAGGAACAATTCCTGAAACTCACACAGGCCTAGGAATGGCTTATGCTCCCACCAGCCAGGGTGTAAAACTTCACAATTCATGGACCATCAGGTAGAATAGTCAGAAGGATATTTGACTCACAAAACTTAAAAGGGAGCCTTGAAAATATCTAATTGTTTCTAAAACAAAACTCAAGGATATTTATAGAAATATAAGACTATCCAATGCCCAAAAAGACGAATTTCACAATTTCTGGGATCTCAGTCAAATATTTCCAGGCATGCAAAGAAGCAGAAAATGTAATCCGTAATAAACAGAGCAATCAATTAATAGAAACAGACCAATAAATGATAGAATTAAGAGACTAGGGCATTAAAAAGTTATTATATTAGACAGGCATAGAATGGTGGTTGTGAGGGACTGGAAGGATGGGGAACGGGAGTTATTGTTTAATGGGTAGAGAGTTTCAGTTTTATAAGATGAAAAGATTTATGGAGTTGGATGATGGTGATAGTTGCACAATATCATGAATGTATTTAATACCACTGAACTGTACACTTAAAAGTGGTTAAGACAGTAAATTTTATGTGACGGGTATTTCAACACAGTAAAAGTTTGGAAAAAAATTTTATATCTCTATTCCATATGTTAAAGAAGGTAAAAGAAATATTAAGGATGTTAAGTAGGGACATAGAAGATATACAATATTCCTAGTTGAAATTCTGGTAAAAACACAAAGTCTGAGATGAAAAATATACTGAATGGGATAAACAGCAGAATAGATGCTGCAGAACAAAAGATTAGTAAATGCAAATACATTTAAAACAATAAATAGCAAGAAAACCTGCCAAAATGTTGAAACACAGAAAGAAAAAACACTGAAGAATAAATCTATAGAGCATCATTGAGCTATGGGATAACTTTAGATGTGCTACTATACATGTACTTTGAATCCTTGTGGAAGAGCTCACAGAAAAAAAAATTTGAAAAAAATAATGGTTTAAAATTTTCCAGATTGTCTCAAACCTATATGTCCACAGATATAAAAAGCTCAATGGAAACCCAAATATGAGACCTACACACGTTATAATCAAATTTCTAAAACCAATGATTAAAAAATTCAGGTTTGTTAAAATTATTTTTATATTACAACCACATTGCATTAGAGTTTTCCTTACCTAGGCACTTTGTATACATGAAATAAAGTCTATAAACAACCCTTCATATCGCAAGCATTACTTTATAAATTTGAGATACGGAGAGACTACAGTATAAACATGATTTAGATTATGGTCAGTTTATCACCAATTCATTAATTTTGCCATTTTCCTGAAAAAAAAAAACCTATTATGAAAACCCTATACATTTAAAAAACTCTCTTCTTCTTTAAGGTTAAAGAGCCCTTAGCACTATGTAAATCTACATCTGAATCACATCAATCGTTTAGTGGTGATTTTTTTGTGGGTTGGGGTTTTGGGTTTGCTTACTGGTTTTTATTTAAAATAAAGAAAAAAAAACAGATAAGTGGTTTCTTATCTAAAAAGAGTGGAGTAAAACAAAAATCAAAGGTAATTAGTGAATGTAGAGAAAAAATTCAAGCAGTAAAAAGATAAAAATTCGCAAAACAACGTACAGGAGGCCTACACAGACACTAGAGAATGATTTCATATGATACCAATTTACTCACAAGTCTGGGCAAATATTTTCAATATTATGTGGTTAAATAGAAAAAGGAACAGATACATGTAATATGAAAACCACATTAATAACAGCTATTGTTTTCATGCATGCCGTATGGCAAGTCCTTTCTGTACTTTATATTTTATCCTAATACAACCATATCATATGTGAGTTACTAGTTATTAGTCCTATTATTACAAAAGTGAAGACCAAGATTTTGAGAAATTACCACTTACGCCAAAATGTAAAGCCATGCAGCATATGAAGCAACACCAAATATGAGGCACACAGCAGAGAAAGCCATAACCATCTTTCCAATGAGATCTAAAACTCATCCAGTCTCATTCTTGAATGTCTCAAGTCCTCAGAGAGTCTCTCTGACAACCCTGTATTTGTAGCTTCCTCCCCACCACCCACAGGAATGTTTTATTACTGTTCCCCACAATTTGAAATTATTTCTGTATATGTTTACTTGTTCATTACCTCAGTAGATTTAAGTTCTGTGAAGAAAGAGTTACAACACTTTCCTCTTTATCACTCACTGCTGTATATTCAGTACAAATAACAACAACAATAACAATAACTTTATGGCATTACATTTAGGATTAAGTAAGTACTTCAGTTTTTACATCATCCAGAAAGAGGATGGAGTATGGAGTAGAAGACTCCATTTGTGTCACTTTGATGAAAACAACAATAAAATAAGAAAGTTGAAATATATTTACTGTGATAAGAACAGCAAGATATTTTTAATTACAACAAATTTGAGGCTGGGCATGGGGGCTCACACCTATAATCCCAGCACTTTGGGAGGCCAAGGAGGGCAGATACGAGGTCAGGAGATCAAGACCATCCTGGCTAACACAGTGAAACCCCGTCTTTATAAAAAAAAAAAAATACAAAAAATTAGCCGGGCATGGCGGAAGGCGCCTACAGTCCCAGCTACTCAGGAGGCTGAGGCAGGAGAATGGTGTGAACCCGGGAGGCGGAGGTTGCAGTGAGCTGACATTGCGCCACTACACTCCAGCCTGGGTGACAAAGTGAGACTCTGTCTCAAAAAAAAAAAAAAAAAAAAAATTTGAATTATCATTCAAGATTTCTATACAGCAGGCTTTCCACTAAAAGTAGCCTACTTTAGTGGTGTCAACGAAAAGAGTCAAACTCTGTAAAATATTTTAAGAGATTTATTCTGAGCCAAATGTGAGTGACCATGGCCTATGACACAGCCCTCAGGAGGTCCCGAGAACATGTGCCCAAGGTGGTCAGGGTGCAGCTTGGTTTTATATACTTTTAGGGAGGCATAAGACATCAATCAAATCCACTTAAGAAATAGATTGGTTTGGTTTAGAAAGGCAGGAGAACTCAAAGCACGGTCTTCCAGGCTATAGGTAAATTTAAACATTTTCTGATTAACAATTGGTTGAGTTTATTGGGGGAACCCGTCCCCCATATTTCAACATAGGTTCTTTCTCTTTTCCATAAGTGTCAGCTGGCTGAGAAATAAAGAGAGACAGTATAAAGAGAGGACTTTTATAGCTGAGCTGCTGGGGGTGATATCACATATAGGTGGGACCGTGATGCCCACCTGAGTCTCAGATCAGCAAGTTTTTATTAAGGGTCTCAAAAGGGGAAGGGGTGTAAGAACAGAGAGTAGCTACAAAGATCACATGCTTCAAAGAGCAAAAAGCAGAACTAGTAATAAGGGTCTAACAAAGATCACATGCTTCTGAGGGAACAGGACAAAGGGAAAAAGCAGAACCACTGATAAGAGTCTATGTTCAGCCGTGCACGTATTGTCTTGATAAACATCTTAAACAACAGAAAACAGGGTTTGAGAGCAGAGAACCAGTCTGACCACAAATTTACCAGGGCAGAGTTTTTCCCCACCCTAGTAAGCCTGAGGGTTCTGCAGGAGACCAAGGCATATCTCAGTCCTTACCTCAACTGCACAAGACAGACATTACCAGAGCGGCCATTTATAGACCTCCCCCCAGGAACACATTCCTTTCCCAGGGTATTAATATTAATATTCCTTGCTAGGAAAAGAATTTAACAACATCTCTCCTACTCGCACGTCAATTCATAGGCTCTCCGCAAGAAGAAAAATATGGCTCTTTTTGCCCGACCTTGCAGGCAGTCAGACCTTACGGTTGTCTTCCCTTGTCCTCTAAAAATCACTGTTATTCTGTTCTTTTTCAAGGTGATTTCACATGGTTCAAACAGACATGTTTTACCATCAATTTGTACTGTTAACACAATTGTCACAGTGGTCCTGATGTGATGTACATCCTCGGCTTACAAAGACAACAGGATTAAGAGATTAAAGTAAAGATAGGCATAAGAAATTATAAAAGTATTATTTGGGAACTAATAAATGTCCATATTAAAATGAAATCTTCACAATTTATGTTCTTCTGCTGCAGCTCCAGCCGGTCCCTCCATTTGGGGTCCCTGACTTCCCACAACAGAGTTTATATGAAGGCCTGGAATCAATGGAAAGGAATGTTTAAGTTAAGATAAAGGATTGCAGAGACAAAGTTTTATTGTGCAGAGGAATCTCTCAGATAGCAGACTTCAGAGACAGAGCAGGTTGTATGATGTTTTATTAGACCTAAAAGTGTGCCTGGCTCTTTGTTGATTATCTCCTGGATCTGGAAAGAAAGGAAGGAAAACAAAGGGAAAGGGGATTCTCTACAAGATGTTGATTTTTTCGCACAAGAGACTTTGCAGAGCAATTTCAAGGTATGGCAAGGAAACATATTTTGGGGTTAAATATTTTTTCCCTTGTCTTGTAATTGACAGAGCAGGAGTATCACCATCTCAGATGAGCACCACCATTCTAAAGTTGACCTTGATCAAAAACTGCCTAAATCCAAAGGGCATCAGCCTAATGGCTAAGTTCACCATAACCACAAACCACAAATAACATCTCCAACCAGAAATATTCCAAACCCCTCCCTGACCAGAGACATGCCAGCCCCAAGATAACCAGAGATGTCAGCCACAAGCTAACCTCCCCTCTGACCAGACACATTCCAACCCTGCCATAAACTTCTTCTCCACACAGAAACACTCCAAGCTCTCTTACCAATAAATACTCTTAGTCTGTAAGAGAGAGTGCTCCTGACTGAAATCAGCCAGAAGACCCTCTCAGGTTTATTCTCCAAAATAAACCTGTTGTTGACTGTTAAGCCACTTTTTGTGTTTCTTTCCTCTTCAACTCTTACAGTAATGTTATGCCAGAGTCAGATTGAAAAGTAAGGCACGATATATAGGGTCAAATAAAACACATCTGATGAGAATTTATAGTTTGTAGGGGATGACTCTCTAGAACCCTCACTTAGGAATTTGGGCAAGATAAAAAATCAGAGCCTAACCCTCAGTAGAAACAGCCACTTTCATAGAAGTGGCCATTTTTAATATCTGAAGCTCTGTTTTTAGTTCAAGGATATTTTATTGGTTAAGAAATATTGCACAACAGAGATATAACTAAATACATATCCACTTCATATATTATAAAATGTCTGTGTAGTATTTTGAAAGTAATTATAATTTTTGCACATTTAGATACTTGCAATTATCAAGCCAACAGTCTCCTCACCAGTATTTTTCTAACTCTTTCGTTCAAATATTCATCAAATGGCTTGCGGTTTTATTTAATGAAGTGCAGAGCTCCATAAGTATTTATCATAAAACACGTGTTAATGCACACACCCAAAAGCAATTCAATCAATGGGAAACTCAGAATGCACTCCAGTCTCCACACCTTATGTTTCCAAAAAAATGTAAATCAGTTACAGCCATCTTGGAGGGCACTTTTAGAAAAACAAACAGAGAAGAGATTCCTTAAAGTAATGGATTTGTGAAGAAAATGAACAACAGTATAAAGCACTTTTTTTCTTTCTAATGCCCAATAAATTAGAAGTATTAACTCTTGGTGGTTTTTTTTAAAAGATAAAATGCACTCAGTACATTTATTCTTCAATTCTACTGAAGTCCATTACTGCTTCATTTGCACTTTAAGTGACAGTGCTTTCACTCAAATTTTATTCCTTAATAGCTAACTTAGTGTAGATAAAATAGGGAAATGGGAGAAACATGGTGATTTTTAGTCCCCAGCTCTGTATTTGAATCTTTGCTGTCTTGTAAACCTGATTTTCATTTATGGGATTTTTAAGGTGATTAATAAAATAAAAGAATGCCAGGGATATGTAGAATCTTAAAAGACCCACTACAGCTGTCTGATTGCCTGGGTCACTCTATGAAATATATGGCCAGTCTGCTTTCCAGTTGCTTGCCTGACCCAGTATCTCAAATCAGACTATCAGAGATGTTAACTTTTCCTGAGTGTGTGCCACCAAGATCTCTGTGTTTTAAACTACCTATGTATGGGGTTTTCCTTGCCCCCAGCAAATCACATTAACCCTCTGGCCAAGAAGCTACCACTTCTCATTGCCCACCCTCCCTGGCCTTGCCCTGGAAGCATGTGCATGAATAATGACTCTGGAGGGAGGTGAAAAATGAATGACAATAATACCTGGCTAAAATTCCGCAAATTCCCATTATTCTTACGAAAGTTGCAGTTTTTCCTTGAGTAAACTTTCCTAATTTGTTGTATTCCTTTGTCATTTTCCAGAGTCCTGCAATGGTTGTTTTTGACAATTTTGGCCAGTTTTATCATTACTTTTTAGGGAGAAAAGTTGCTAAGATATTCACTCTATCATACTGGAAGTCCTCAGTCCATCTTTATAATTTTAAGCCATTGAGATTTGGGAATTATATGTTACCTAACCTATCCTGACTCATACTGATACAGCAGGTATCTGTCTACCTATCTATATCAAAATTCTAGGAAATCCTAGAAATAAAAAACATTATAGCAAGAATTAAGAATTTCTTTGATGGGTTCATCAGTAGACTGGACACAGCAATGAAAATTATCTGAGTTTGAAAATACATTGGCTGGGCGCGGTGGCTCAAGCCTGAAATCCCAGCACTTTGGGAGGCCGAGACGGGCAGATCACGAGGTCAGGAGATCAAGACCATCCTGGCCAACACGGTGAAACCCCGTCTCTACTAAAAAATACAAAAAACTAGCCGGGTGTGGTGGTGGTGCCTGTAGTCTCAGCTACTTGGGAGGCTGAGGCAGGAGAATGGCGTGAACCCGGGAGGCAGAGCTTGCAGTGAGCTGAGATCCGGCCACTGCACTCCAGCCTGGGCGACAGAGCGAGACTCTGTCTCAAAAAAAAAAAAAAAAAGAGAATACATCAATAGAAACTTCACAAACTAGTGTTCAAAGAGAAAAAAAAGAGAAGAAGCAAAATATCCAAGAAATGTGGAACAATCACAAAAGGTGCAACATATAGAGCAGGAATACCAGAAGGAAGAAAGAAAGAAAAGAACGGAAGAAACATTGGCAGTAATTATGACAAGAACAATCAATGACAAACACCAAATCACAGCTCCAGGAAGGTCAGAGAACACCAAGAATGATAAATATCAAGAAATCTATAATGTAGCCATATTTTATTAAAACTGCAAAAAAAAAAAAAAAAAAATCAGACAAGGAGAAAATCTTGAAATAAGCCAGAGGGGAAATATTACATCACCTATAAAGGAGAAAGGGTAAGAGTCACACTGGACTTCTCTTCAAAAACTAATGAAGAAAATACATGAAGAAAAATATTGGAGTGAACTACAGTAGTTCCCCATTACCCACAGGGAAAGTGTTCCAACACCCTCAGTGGATGCCTGAAACTATGAATAGTACCAAACCTTATGTATATTATATATTTTTTCTATACTTATGATAAAGTTTTTATACCTATGATAAAATTTAATTTCTAAATTAGGCACAATACACTTGCAATAAGAGGCCAAGATTAAGTGAAATAAGGGTTATTTCAACACATGCACCTTGATACCATGACAGCCAATCTGATAACCAAGATGGTTACTAAGTGACTAATGAGTAGGTAGTGTATACATTGGATAGGTTGGACAAAAGGATGATTCACATCTCAAGTAAGATAGAGAAGGACCACATAAGATTTCATCACACTACTCAGAATAATGTACAAATTAAAACTTATGAATTATTTTATTTCTGTAATTTTCCATTTAATATTTTCAGATCACCATTGACCATGAGTAACTGAAATCATGGAAAGTGAAACCACAGATAAGAGAGGACTACTGTTTCTGAAATGTTGAAAGAAAAATACCACAAACCTTGAATTCTATATCCAGCAAAGTTATCCTCCTAAACTGAAGTACAAAGACTGTCAGATAACAACAACAACAACAACAACAACAACAACAACAACAACAGAAATCTTGAGGGAATTTGTTGCCAGTACATCTTCTGTGATTAAAATGTTAAAGAAGTTTCTTAGAAAGAAAGAAAATAGTATAGGGCAGAAACTCAAATCTATGTATAAAAATGAAAGAACATCAGAGAATCAAAGAATGAAGGCAAAATAAAATATTTTATTTTTCTTATTCTTCATTTGTCTAATAGATAGCTATTCATTCAAAACAATAATAGCAACAACATATTGGGTGATGATAGCATATAGACAAATGAAATGTATGACAGTAATGTCATAAGCATTACGAGGGAGGAATTGAGTATAATCTATTATAAGGTGTCAGCACCACTCATGAAATGGTACAGTGTTATTTCAGAGTGGACTTAGACTAGTTTAAGACTACATTGCAAATTCTACTGACTAGTACAAACACTAAAGAGAGAGAGAAAAAAAGAGAGAGTGAATTGACATGTAGAAGCTGGAAAATAATGGAGTCATAAAGTGCTCAATTAAAATCACCAAAGGCAGAAAAAGAAAAAAGTTAAAAAAAGAAAAAATAATAACAAAGACAATGAGTAGAAAACAGTTACAAACATTGTAGCTATTAATACAACTTTATTAATAACCACTTTAAGCATAAATTATCTAAATACACCTATTAAATTAGAGATTTGCATAAGGGACTGGAAAAACCCACCTAAGTTTTTGCAAGAAAAGCACTTATGATATAACATATATAAATTAAAAGTAAAGGGATAAATACAGATACCCCATGCCAACTCTAATAAAAAAAAACCTGAGGTAGCTATATTAATTTCAGACAAAGGCTTAAGAAGAAAGACATTATTAGAGATAAAGTGGGACATTACAAAATGATAAAGACATGAATTCTCTAAGAAGACATAACAAACCTTAATGTGTATGCAGCTAACCACAAAACATTAAAATACCTGAAGCAAGAAAATAATGAAACTTCAAAAGAAAAGCCCATGCAAATCCACTATTATAACTGGGGATTTTAACATTGCTCTGTCAATAATGTACAGATCCATCAGGCAGAAAATTAGTAGAGATGAGGGCACCTCACAAGAAATGGTAAAGGGAGTTCCTGAAGTTGAAATAAAGGGATGCTAAATAACAACATAAGAACACGTGAAAATATAAAACTCATTGCAAAGTTAAGAAATTAGTCAAATTCAGAACAGTCTAAGACTATAATGATGGTATGTAAATCACTTTTAAACCTAGTATAAGAGGTAAAAGATAAAAGTATTTTAAAAAACTATAGCTACAGTAATTTGTTAATGAATAAACTATGTATAAAGGATGTAAATTGCAACATTCGTAACACAAAATGTGGAGAGTGAGAGAAGTTAAAGTGTAGGGATTTTGTATGTAAAGTTAAGCTGTTATCAGTTTAAAGTAGGCTGTTTAAATTATAAGATATTTTATGTAAACTTTGTGGTAAGCACAAAGAAAAAAACTTATAGTAGACACACAAAAAATAAGAGAAAATAATCAAAACATACCACTACAAAAAATCACATCACAAAGGAAGGCAGCAAGAGAGGAAGAAACAAAGGAACTACAAAATTCAGCAATTAACAAACAATGAATAAAATGGCAGTAATATGTCCTGACTTAAAAATAATTACTTTACGTGTAAATGGATTAAAATACTAATCAAAAGACACAGAGTGGCTGAATTGATAAAAATAAGAACAATCCAACGGTATACTGCTTAGAAGAGACTCACATGAGTTTTAAGAACAAATAGGCTAATCCAGCATATAAACAGAACCAAAGACAAAAACCACATGATCAACTCAATAGATGCAGAAAGGCCTTTGACAAAATTCAACTGCCCTTCATGCTAAGAACTCTTAATAAATTAGGTGTTGATGGGATGTATCTCAAAATAATAAGAGCTATTTATGACAAACCCACAGCCAATATCATACTGAACGGACAAAAACTGGAAGTATTCCCTTTGAAAGCTGGCACAAGACAATTTTCACCACTCCTATTCAACATAGTATTGGAAGTTTTGGCCAGGGCAATAGGGCAGGAGAAAGAAATAAAGGGCATTCAATTAGGAAAATAGGAAGTTAAATTGTCCCTGTTTCCAGATGACATGATTGTATATTTAGAAAACCCCATCATCTCCGCCCAAAATCTCCTCAAGCTGATAGCAAAGTCTCAGGATACAAAATCAAGCTGCAAAAATCACAAGCATTCCTATACACCAATAACAGACAGAGAGCCAAATCATGAATTGCTTCAAAGAGAATAAAATACCTAGGAATCCAACTTACAAGGGATGTGAAGGACCTCTTCAAGGAGAACTACAAACCACTGCTCAATGAAATAAAAGAGGACACAAACAAATGGAAGAACATTCCATGCTCATGGAGAGGAAGAATCAATACTGTGAAAATGGCGATACTGTCCAAGGTAATTTACAGATTCAATGCCATCCCCATCAAGCTACCAATGACTGTCTTCACAGAATTGGAAAAAACTACTTTAAAGTTCATACAGAACCAAAAAAGAGCCCACATTGCCAAGACAATCCTAAGCCAAAGAACAAAGCTGGAGGCATCATGCTACCTGACTTCAAACTACACTACAAGGCTTCAGTAACCAAAACAGCATGGTACTGGTACCAAAACAGAGATATAGAGCAATAAAACAGAGCAGAGCCCTCAGAAATAATACCACACATCTACAACCGTCTGATCTTTGACAGACCTGACAAAAACAAGAAATGGGGAAAGGATTCCCTATTTAATAAATGATGCTGGGAAATCCGGCTAGCCATATGTAGAAAACTGAAACTGGATCCCTTCCTTACACAAGGTGTATAAAATTTATACAAGGTGTATACAAATTAATTCAAGATTGATTAAAGACTTAAATGTTAGACCTAAAATCATAAAAACCCTAGAAGAAAACCTAGGCAATACCATTCAGGACACAGGCATGGGCAAGGACTTCATGTCTAAAACACCAAAAGCAATGGCAACAAAAGCCAAAATTGACAAATGGGATCTAATTAAACTAAAGAGCTTTTGCACAGCAAAAGAAACTACCATCAGAGTGAACAGGCAACCTATAGAATGGGAGAAAATTTTTGCAATTTACTCATCTGACAAAGGGTTAATATCCAGAATCTACAAAGAACTCAAACAAATTTACAAGAAAAAAATCAAACAATCCCATCAAAAAGTGGGCAAAGGATATGAGCAGACACTTCTCAAAAGAAGATATTTATACAGCCAACAGACACATGAAAAAATGCTCATCATCACTCGCCATCAGAGAAATGCCCAAATCAAAACCACAATGAGATACCATCTCACACCAGTTAGAATGGCAATCATTAAAAAGGCAGGAAACTACAGGTGCTGGAGAGAATGTGGAGAAATAGGAACACTTTTACACTGTTGGAGAGACTGTAAACTAGTTCAACCATTGTGCAAGACAGTGTGGCGATTCCTCAAGGATCTAGAACTAGAAATGCCGTTTGACCCAGCCATCCCATTACTGGGTATATACCCAAAGGATTATAAATCATACTGCTATAAAGACACATGCACACGTATGTTTATTGTGGCACTATTCACAATAGCAAAGACTTGGAACCAACCCAAATGTCCATCAATGACAGACTGGATTAAGAAAATGTGGCACATATACACCATGGAATACTATGCAGCCATAAAAAAGGATGAGTTCATGTCCTTTGGAGAGACACGGATACAGATGGAAACCATCATTCTCAGCAAACTATCACAAGGACAGAAAACCAAACCCCGCATGTTCTCACTCAAAGTGGGAATTGAACAATGAGAACACTTGGACATAGGAAGGGGAACATCACACACTGGGGCCTGTTGTGGGGTCGGGGGAGCGGGGAGGGATAGCATTAGGAGATATACCTAATGTAAATGACGAGTTAATGGGTGCAGCACACCAACATGGCACACGTATACTTATGTAACAAACCTGCACTTGTGCACATGTACCCTAGAACTTAAAGTATAATTTAAAAAAAAAAAAAATAGGCTGAAAATGAAGGAATGGGCCAGGTGAGTTGTCTCATGCCTATAATCCCAGCACTTTGGGAGGGCCAAGGTCAGGGGATTGCTTAAGCTCAGGAGTTTGAGACCAGCCTGGGCAACAAAGAAAGACTCCCATCTCTACAAATATTTTTAAAATAAATATTTTAAAAAGGAAAGTGAAAGGATAGAGAAAAATATTCCATGTAAATTGTGAACAAAAGAGAGCAGAGGTGGCTGTGCTTATAGCAGACAAAATAAACCTTAAGTCAAAAACAGTCACAAGGGACAAAGAAGGTCATTATATAATAATCAAGAGGTGAACTCATCAGTAGGATATGAAAATAGTAAACATAAATGCATCTAACATTAGAGCATATAAATATATGATACAAATGTTAACATAACTGAAGGAAGAAATGACAATACAATAATAGTAGGGACTTCAATATCCAATTTTCAACAATGGATAGACCTACCAGACAGAAAATGAATAAGGAAACATTTGATTTTAAAAATACGTTAAACCAAATGGATCCCAACAGACATATACAGAACATTTCATTCAACAGCAGCAGAATACAAATTCTTCTCAAGTACACATGGAACATTCTTCAGGATAGATCAAGTGTTAGATGAGAAATCAATCTTAACAAATTTAAGATGATTGAAATTATATCAGGTTTCTTTTCTGACCACAATGATCTGAAACTAGAATCAATAACAAGAGAAAAATTTAAAAATTCATAAATAGGTGTATATTAAACAACATACTCCAAAACAACCAATAAGACAAACAAAAAAATCAAAAGGGAAATCAAAAATTATCTTGAAACAAATAAAAATGGAACAGTAGAGGGGGTTGGATAAAGATGGCAGATAGGAGGCAGGGCTAGCTTGCAGCTCCTGCTCAAACAGACAGAACAGCATGTGGAGACTCACATCATGAACTTTTGCTCCAAGAACTACCACAGGAACATACCAGGAAAGCTGAGAGAATCCACAGACTCTTTGAAGGAAATGGATTGTGGCTGCAGGCTCCCTGAGATGCTAAAAAACTGAGAGTCTGCTTGCTTTCTCGGTGGAGTGACTGGTGGTCTGTGGCAAGTTCTCAGCCCTGGTCATCAGCTGCCTGGAAATAGACTCAGGGCTATTGTGGAGGCATGCTGGGAGTGAGATCACCCTTTAGGACTGTGGGCTACATGGGAGCAAGATCAGTCTATGACTGCCAGCTTTCCCCCGCTTCACTGGTGATCCCTATAACTCAGCAGAGGCTGCCATAATCCCCCTGGGAACATAACATAACTCCATTGACCTGGGAACTCCACCCCCATCCCCCACAGCAGCCATGGCAAGCCCTGCCCAGGGAGAGTCTGAGCTCAGAAATACCTATCACTGCCCCCACCTGGTAGTCTTTCTCTACCCGCTCTGGTTGCCAAAGACAAAGGACATAACCTCTTGGGAGCTCTATGGCCCTGCCCAGTGCCTGAGAAACCTGAATACTTAACCAGGTGCCCCCAGGGCAAGTTTGCATCCTCCCTATAGGACCACAGCTGATGCACTCTTGAAAGCACCACCTCCTGGCTGGAGGCCAACCAACACAAAACCAGCTCACTCAACAAAAATACAACCAAGGACCTTAATGGATTCCACTTCACTCCCCTGCTACCTCCACCAGAGCAGGTGCTGGTATCCACCACTGAAAGATTTGAAGATGAATCACATCACAGCAGTCTTTGCAGACACTCCCCAGTACCAGCACAGAACCTGGTAGCTCCATTAGGTGGCTAGAACCAGAAGAACAAAAACAATCACTGCAGTTTGGCTCTCAGGAAGCCCCATGTCTAGGGTAAAAGGAAGAACACCATATCAAGGGATCACCCCTTGGACAAAAGAATTTGAACAGCAGCCTTTGAGTCCCAGATCTTCCGTCTAACACAACCTACCCAAGTGAGAAGAAAACAGAAAAACAATTCCAGTAAATGACAAGACAAGATTCTTTAACACCCCCAAACGATCACACCAGCTCATCAGCAATGGATCCAAACCAGAGGAAGAAATTTCTGAATTGCCCAAAAGATCACACCAGCTCACCAGTAATGGATCCAAACAAGAGGAAGAAATCTCTGAAATGCCAGAAAAGGAATTTAAAAGGTCAATTATTAGGCTAATCAAGGAAGCACCAGAGAAAGGTGAAGTCCAACTTAAAGAAATCATGAAAACTATTCAAGTTATGAAAAGAAAAATCTTCAGTGAAATAGATAGCATAAATAAAAAACACAACTTCTGGAAATCAAGAAAACACTTACAGAAACGTAAATGCACTGGAAAGTCTCGGCAATAGAATCAAACAAGCAGAAGAAAGAACTGCACACCCTGAAGACAAGGCTTTCGAATTAACCCAACCCATCAAAGACAAAAGAATTTAAAAACATGAACAAGATCTCTAAGAAGTTTGGGACTGTGTTAAATGTCCAAACCTAAGAATAATTGGTGTTCCTGAAGAAGAAGAGAAATCTAAAAGTTTGGAAAACATATTTGAGGGAATAATTGAGGAAAATGTCCCCAGTTTTGCTAGAGATCTAGACATTCAAATACAAGAAGCTCAAAGAGCACCTGGACAATTCATCACTAAAAAATCATTACCTGGGCACATAGTCATCAGGTTATCTAAAGTCAAAACAAAGGAAAGAATCTTAAGAGCTGTGAGGCAAAAGCATCAGAAAACCTATCAGAGTAATATCAGATTTCTCAGCAGAAACCCTAGAAACTAGAAGAGATTGGGGTCATATTTTTAGCCTCCTTAAACAAAACAACTATCAGGGAAGAATTTTGTATCCAGTGAAACTAAGCTGCATAAATGAAGGAAAGACACAGTCTTTTCCAGACAAACAAATGCTGAAAACATTTCCTACTACTAAACCAGTACTACAACAACTGCTAAGAGGAGCTCTAAATCTTGAAACCAATCCTCGAAATACAACAATTTTTTAATTTTTTAAAATTATTTTAAGTATGTTTCTTAGTTTCCAAACATTCTGAGGGTAGATGTAGATTTCATTGGCTACTCATTTTATTGTTCACTTCAAAATGTATTGTGTAAGGTCAACTAATGTAATCGGTAGCTAATATCAGCTCTTTGGTTGGTACTTATTGAGTCTATTCTGGCTTGTGGTATTCTGTTCCACATGCATTTTTGTTGTTGTTATTGTCATATGGGGGTTCATTATACACTACCCCAAAATATGATACCTGGCATTTGAGAAAACAGCAGAAGCAGGAAGAGCACACTCACCTTCCCTTCTCCTCCTCCCTGAAAACAAGTCACAAATCCCAGGACGGTCACTCTCTGATCTCTCTCACTCTTCCCCTGAAGCAGGTCATAGGACCCTGATTTGAGGTGCTCTCTCCTTACTTGGAGGAAAGGAGCATTTTTATATCTGAGGACACAGGGACACACAGAAGAATCTGCACAGACAGGCTGTGCTAAGTTTTCTTGTTTATTACATGAGATCACACCCCCTTTTTTAAATCATTCTTTTTCACAAGCATCCACCTCTTCGTCAAACATGAGCATAAAAGCATACAGGTTTACCTGTTTCTTTGGGTCTTCATTTTCTTGTGAAGGTTCCTATATCAAATAAAACTTTTATGAAATAAATTTTTGTGTTTATCTCTTGTTAATCTTCCTTGTATTAGAGGGGCCTTAGGCATAAACCTAGCAATCAATGAGAAAAAAATATTTTTTATCCCCTACAGTGATAAAATATATAGATATATATAATAAAATTTGCCATTTTAAGCATTTTTATGTGTACATTTCACAATTCAGTGGCATCAATGAGGTTTTATATTCTCTGTTAGTTTCAGGCTTATACACTTACCAAATCAACATTATTACATTACCTAAATCTTCTAAATTCCCATTAACTTTTTTGCTGCTTTTTCTACCCATAATTGAAAGAGGTACAAGTTCTCTCATTATAATTTTGTAATTTTTATCTAGCAGTTTTGTAGTTTTACACTATATACTTTGACCATATACCATATACTTTGACACCATGTTGTAAGACTGATAATTATTTTATCCTCCCAGCATCTTATCTATCTTCATCTTATCAATACATAAATATCCTAATTAGCCATACACATTTTTGCCTCAAAATGTATTTCATTCTATGTGATTTTATTACCAGGATCAAGCTGAGTGACCTAAGGACAAGGCATTTCGAGTAGATGGAACAGGATCAGATTTATTTTCCTTTCATTGGATGGTCATGTGAAAATAGCTATAAACCTCATGGGTGAAGAGGAAATTCAGTGGGATGAAAAACAAAGGCAAATTTGTATTTGGTTCAATTCTCCGCGGAAACGCTTTGCTTTTCCTTCTCTGTGGTCGGTCAGCTTTCCTCAAAGATCCCAGCACGCTGCTACTCTGTGTGACTCTGAGTCATGCACATAGAAGTGACCTGGGCATCTGGCACTTTAGGAGACCCGATCTCTCTTGCTTCTGTCTTTCATATCTGTGCTATTTTCAGCCTCCGCAGAGTTTTATATACAACTCGCTCTCTCAGGCATGACTCCCGCAAGCCAGCTAGTGCCTTGTTTTGCATCTTGGCCGTGCAGGTTTGGAGTGGAAACTGAGCTTCTTCAGTTGGCACATCTTATTTGAAAGCAGTTGGCATTCACTGAGATGCACCCACACAATATTCCCAGGAAGCATGGAAAGCCCTGCTACTTGTATTTATTTTGGTTGAATTACAACAAAAACAACCTTGGATATTGAGTAACTGGGCCTTGATGGTGATAGCAATGAGAATGAATGCAAATCACTGTGAAATACCTTACACCCACATCTTGATGGCCACTTTTAAAGGACAAATTAAAAACCTGAACTCATACCAACATTGCCCCAATCCTTATCTGTCAAGAATCTTTTGACTATCCCACATATGCAAGAAAAAAACCAGCTGTTTATTTCAGTCAAATAAAGTGTTAATGCTATTCCACGTTTCAGGCTCCACCACTTTGCCCAACAAAAAGATGCCCAGGGTTTCTCTAGGGCAGTTCACAATGGCTTCTGCTTCCTTTGCCCGCCTCATTCCTATTCTCTCCTTCAAGGACGTTTCAGTAAATCACATTTTGAAGAGGTTGCTTGTGCTTCTGAAAGCTGTCCAGTTGCATAAAATATACCCTCTTTATGTCACAGATCATGGCCACCGTTTGGCTTGTTTAGATCTAATGAGATGAATATCGAGTTCTGCCCCTCCATCTGTTTCCTGCATCAACCTTAAATAATAAGATTCAGAAAATATAATCAAATGTGGAATTTATTGGAATACAAAGCTTAAGGACAGCCTCCTGGGAAGCACAGACTCCAAAGAATAGAACTCAGTGTTCCAAAGTTTGGAGTCGTTTATACAGACAAGAGCTAGCGAAGTTTAACAGAATTTCAACATCTTTCTAAACAAGGCTGAGTGCCTGGTTACAACGATCTGGTTGGTTGAGGTGGTCTTTTTCTTTTGGGAAAGGTATATTGAACGTTCCACACCGAAGATGTAACAGTCATGGGTCTTGTGTACCATCTGGTCTGAGTTAGGTACAGGACAACAGAAGAGGCAGTTAATCTATAACAAAGGTCAGCTGGCCGCGGTGACTCACACATGTAATCCCAGCACTTTGGGAGGCTGAGGCAGGCGGATCACCTGAGGTCAGGAGTTCAAGACCAGCTTGGCCAACATAGCAAAACCCCACATCACCTTTTAATTTTATTCATTTTCATAGTTGGATGTTTTTTCTTTTATAAGCGATTTCCCTATGAATGTGGCTTCTGATTTCCCACACTACTCTACATTCCCTCAGATTCATATCACAAACTGATCAATCTTCCTGCTCAAGTTAATACATTTTGGGTGAGGAGGGACATTGTTTTGCATCACTTGATTCTTCGTTTTTGTTGTGGTAAAATATACATAATGTAAAACTTACCATCTTGACCATTACTGCGTATTGGAGGAGACTAGAATATGGCACCCCCAAACATGCCTCTTTGGCATGACGACTATTGTGAGCCGATTATTGTGAGAAACTGCAGGTATAGAAGAAACTCAGAAAAAAGAGTAAAAGTTACCCTTTTGTTAGGTAAGTTTACATTTACTAAAGGGATCTCCTATCGTAGGGGTGTCTCTCTCTGTGCCAGGAAGACAGGAATGACTCTCAAGTGCAAGAGACTCATCAACGGAGAAAGCAAGGACTGAAATCTGCAGAACAAGCCTTGCCCTTGTTTACTGCACCTTTCCCAATCACCTCCCCATAACGGGGATTCCTCACACGCTTCTTTCTTGTTCCTAGCTGAAGATGACATTTAAGCCTGAATTTTAAGTCACTCGGTGGCTTACTCATTCCCCAGGTCTTCCCCACCTATTCATCAAGTACACATGTTCATAAACTTCTGTTTGTTTTTCCCTTGTTAATCAGTGTTTTGTCAGAGAGGCCCTAGTTGAGAACCTAAAAGAGTGGAAGGAAACATTCTTCCCCCCTACAGTGTACAGTTCAGTGGTATCAAATACATTTACATTGTTATGCAACCATCACCACCATCCATCTCCAGAACTACTCAGTTTGCAAAACTGAAACCTGTGCCCATTAAACACTAACTCCCCACTCAGCCCTCTCCGTAGCCTCTTGGCAACCACCATTCTACTCTCTGTCTTTGAGTTTACCTACTCTAGGTAAGTGCCTCATATGAGTGGATTCATATAGTAGTTTTCTTTTTGTGACAAGGTTAATTCACTTAATCTAATAAAGGTTTTCAGGATACGCTACCCAAAATGTGGCAACTTGACATAGTGAATTTTTTAAGCAGAGGGAATTTGAGAAACAGCATGTGTGGGAAGGTCATTCTGGCTTTCCCCTTAAGCAGGTCATAAGACTTGCAGGCAGGAGCTTCTTTCCTAGACTTGGAGGAAAGCAGGAGCCTTACCTGCTGTGTTAGTCTGTTCTCACCCTGCTACAAAGAATTACCTGAGACTGGGTAATTTATAAAGAAAATAGGTTTAATTGATTCACAGTTCCACATGGCTGGGGAGGCCTCAGGAAACTTAGAATCATGCCAGAAGGCAAAGGGGAAGCAAGCACGTCTTACCACAGCCAAGCAAAAGAGAAAGAGGGAGCGTGAAGGGGGATGGGCCACACTTTCAAACCATCAGATCTTAGGAAAACTCGTTCACTATCACAAGAGCAGCAAGGGAGAAATCCGCCCCCGTGATCCAACCACCTCCTACCAGGGCCCTCCCCTGACACATGGGACTTGCAATTTGATGTGAGATTTTGAGTGAGTTGTTGTTGCTGTTGTTATAAGGCTCCCCCAGCAAGAACTCAGAAGGGAAGAAGGAAAAGATATTTTACCTTCCTGCAAGGCACTCAGGGTTCTTCCATGTGGTAGCATGTTAGAACCTCCTTTATAAGGCTGAGTAATATTCCATTGTATAGATATATCATATTTTGCTTATGCATTCATCCATTGATGGACATAGGTTATTTCTAACTTTTAGCTGTTGGATCAATTGATCCAAATGTATATTATGTGTGTGTGTATATATATACGTATATATAAATATATAGTGATTATTTTTAGATTAAAAATACTTGTGAAATTTTTGTGAAATGTTACTTTGCAAACTATAGAGATGAACATACAGTGTCTCTTCTTTGGAGTCCTTAATACTGTGAACTATTTTAGTCAGTCCTAATGTTGAACCATCTTCAACTTCTTAGAATGATTAATAATTTTTATTTTTTAACAAAGTATTTCTGAAAAATAAGATTTTATTAGTTATAAATTTATAAAGTTATAAAATTCATATAAAAATACGAGTTTTTCTATATTCTTTACCTAAATTTATCAACTGTTAACCTCTTACTATATTCATTCCCTGCTGCTTAGACTTATATTTACTGAACTATTAGAGAGGAAGTTGCAGGTATCATTAACCTATTCCTGTAAATGCTTCAACATCTATGTACTAAAAACCAGATTATTCTCTTATACAATCACGGGGCAATTATCAAATTAGGAAATTGTTAATATTGACTCAATGCTATTGTCTAAACGACAGTCTCCATTTAAATTTTGCCATTGTCCCCACAATGTTTTTTACAGCTTTTATTCTTCTGATCCAGGATCCAACCCAAGCTGATGCATTAAATTTAGTTGTCTTGTCCCTTTAGCCTGTTTTAATGTGGACACATTTCTCAGGATTTATTTTTCTTTCATGACAGTGAAATTTTGAGTAATACAGGTCAATAACTTATAGATTGTCCCTCAAATCCTTTCCATTCCTAATGATTAGATTCAGCTTATGCATTTTTAGCAGGAATACAGTAGAATTGATGCCGTGTCCTTTCCGTGCATCGCACATATCCAGAGACGCCGGATGTCAGTCTATCCATTCTTGGTTATGTGAACCTAGACGCTAGGATGCCTATGAGGTTAAATTAACATTTTCTTTCTTGTAATTAATAAGTAACCTGTAGAGGTGGGCCAATACCCAAGATTACAAAGTATCTTTTTCTTATCTAAATTTTACCCATGAATTTTAGAATCTCTTAATGATTTTTGCCTGTATCGAACATTACTATGCTGGTAGCAACATAGTATTTCAAACTCTGTGATTTCTTTTTTATATTTATTGGTTGGCATTTTACTATAGGGAAGAGCTTTTGCCTCTTCTTAGCTCCTCCTCTTGCTTTTCTTCCTTCTTTGCCCCGTCCTTCTGTTCCGTGAACACATGAATTCCTTTTACCCCCAATGAGTTATAGTCCATTACTATCCTTATTATGTATTCTTTCATTGTGCTGCCAGATCCATTTCTTAATGTTTTATTTATTTGCCATCAATATTTATAAGTGATACTGATCTCCAGTCTTTCTATTGTGTACTACCTTTATCTGGCTTTAGTAAAGCTTTTATTTAGGTGTCATAAGAGTAATTAGAAAACTCTCAAACAATCAAAATAAAAGAAAAATTCATCTGTTTCTTCTAAGTTTGGAAAAACTTTCTTACAAAAAGTTTTGAAAATGAGTAAATCTTTTGGTCTCTCTCTCTCTCAATTTCATCAGTTGTGTGGTTATACTTTCATTTTATCCTAGATTTAATCTTGTCTAGTACAGATTTATTTGAAGTATTCTTTTACAAATATTTTAATTTTCTCAAATCTGGTTATTTTTCCCTTCTCATTTCTAACTTGGCCTTCTTAATCTCTTCTTATTTACCTCTTGATTTAGCTATCTACTGAATTTTATTAGAATTATTATTTATTTTTCATTTAAATGTATAGCCCTTAATATATGTATCAATTCTGGTTTCTTTTTTGTTTCTGACTTACAATATACAACTTTATTAATTTTTCCCTTCTGCTTTTCCTAGGTTTGTTTTCTACTACTTTTTTACGAGCTAAGTTTTATTTTAAATTATATTTTCCTCTGAGAAATAAGGTTTGGCAATAAGTCATGAATTTTCATTTGGAATGTTCATATTATCATTACTTTCAAAATATTCTGCAGTTTCAAACTTGACTTCCTTTCCGGTCCTAAGGTTGTTTTTAAGCTGTTTTTATAGTTTCAAAATGAGTGAGATTTTACTATTTTGTTTTTACAGTTGGTACTTATTTATAATATTATTTCATAGCCAGAGATATGTAATTTTTACTCTTATTTTCTGTTTGTTTGTAATATAACATATTACTAGTTTTTATCAATGTTCCAATGCTTGGAAAATCCAGTGTCTGTTTGTAAGGTATACATTTCAGTGTATTTTAGATACTTGATAAACCTTATCTCATACAAATATTCTGTAGAGGTACTTACTATATATTTGATCATGAAGGACTGAGAAAAAGGTGTGTTCAATTCTCCTATTTGTGTTTTGTGTTGCTGTCTCTTTTTGTAATGTACAATACTCCATATCAAAATAAAAAGAACTTTTCATGGCTGAAATTTAACTTTATATTACATCCTCAGCTTAATATTTTATTTAAGTTTGCCTGTTGGTTCTCTGTTCAGTTTGTTATTGAGTAGAACAAATTTAACAGATGAAATGAAGTAAGGCCCAGATAAAAATGTGAGTGGGCAAGGACCAGGCTGGCTCTGTCCTCCCCTCCCGTCTTCTCCCACCTAGCAGGGTTCTGCCACTCAGCGTTCCCTGCACAGATGAAAAGTAGTTAGGATGCAGGTTAGGGGTTAATGGGCTGCAAGAAGTCTTATTCCCGAAGAGGGTTTGTCTAATTAAATAATTCAAACTTAAAGCTGTTGGAACTTTACATTATTCTGAGCTTTGAAAGGAACGTGGCTATGTAGCTTGAGTCATGTGCCATGCAACTACAACTTCTGCACTTTTTTCCTATAAATAGGAAGACAAAAAGGCACCAGAGATAAGACCTCCTCAGACTACTGCCCCTCATCCGGAGTAATCAGTAATCTTCCTGGGGATGCAGCAAACTGTAAGCCATCAAATTACTTGCTGTAACATAGGTACTGATCTTGTATGGAAAATGTTTTAATTCTACAGTTTCTCTGTCTCTGCCTATATGACTCTCCACTTTGAAATGCTGACTCCATTCACTTGGAATTGGTGTTCCCAGTGGCCATCCTCAAGCTTTGTGCTTCAATAAACTCTATACTTAATTATATTTTCTGAATCTCATTATTTAAATTTAGTAGTTTTGTACCTACAGTAATGAATCTCAAGGAATAAATTAGTCTCTGTCTCAGTTCATTTTTTTCATTGTTATTGTTGTTGTTGTTGCTATAACCAAATACCTGAGACCAGGTAATTTATGAATATAAAAAAAAGTCTCTTATTGTTCTGGAGGCTGTGAAATCCAAGGTCAAGGGACTGCATCTAGTGAGGGCCTTCTTGCTGGTAGGGACTCTCTGCCAAGTCCTGAGACAGCACAGGGCATCACATGGTGAGGGGGCTTATAAGCCAATAAGCCAAACTGGCTTTTATAACTGACCCAGTCTCGCAATAACTAACCCATTCCCTCAGTAACTCATGAATCCATGAATTCATGAATAGATTAATCCTTTGAGGACAGGGCCCCCATGACCCAATGATTTCCCAGAGATTCCACTTCTTATTACTGCTGCACAGGGGACCAAGTTTCCAACACATGACTTTTTAGGGAACACATTCAACCCACAGCAGTCCCTATGACAAAGTGAGAAATATCTTTTGGTGCAGTATGTGCTCTCAGGCTCCTCATATCACACTGTTCCTAATGCACATGAGCCTCCTTTGGTGCTATTCCTTGTTCCTAGTCGTTGCTACACCCATGCCCCTGTTCTTGGACGGGTCTTATCTATTGTTTAAACTCTAAGAAAAAGTGCCTTTTCTGCACACTATGAGAGTATCTGTAATATTTACTGTGCCTGCAATGTGCTAAGCACTGCTCTACTGTCTTGATCTTTATCCTCAAGTAGTCATAGCTCATTTCTTCTAGATCGTAATGATATACCAGGTACTGATCAACCCCACAAAGTTGATATCAAGAAGCTTTCTGCTGAGGCGGAAAGATCACTTGAGGCCAGGAGTTCAAGACCAGCCTGAGCAATATAGCGAGACCCTAATTTAAACAAAACAAAACAAAAATAAGAACAAAAAAGAAGTTTTCCAGAGATCATACAGCTATTAGCTATGAGAATTTGAGACCAGTTCTGCCTAACTTCCACACAATCTTTTTCTCAAGCTTCAGGTGGCCAAGAATCACTTAGGGTGGTCATTGAGAATTCCAACACTCGGTAACACCAAATTCTGATTCTATAGGTCTGTGGTGGGGCTCAGGAATCCAAATTTTCCTTATGCGCCACAGCTAAATCTGAAACAAATGGTTTATGGTCCTCACTTTGAAAAACTACACAAATTATATGGGTTAAGGCCAGGAGGCATAACGATCCCTCTGACAGCTGCTCTCACTGGCTCTTTAAGAACTTTATCAGAAATGTAGATTTTGACCTCTGATACGAAAGCCTCATAAAAATACCTGCTGATTCTGTGTTCTCTAATGTCATTGGGGAAACAGGTTGGAAGAGAATACAAGTTTTGTTCTAATCACTCCAGCTTTAAGTCACGACAGTGTCTAAGAAAGTTGTTATTCAGATCGGGCACGGTGGCTTATGCTTGTAATCCCAGCACTTTGGGAGGCTGAGGTGGGCGGATCACTTGAGGTCAGGAGTTTGAGACCAGCCTGGCCAACATGGCGAAACCCTGCCTCTGCTAAAAATACAAAAATTAGCTGGGCGTGGTGGCATGCACCTGTAATCCCAGCTACTTGGGAGGCTGAGGCAGGAGAATCACTTAAACCCAGGAGGCGAAGGTTGCAGAGGGCCAAGATCATGCCACTGCACTCCAGCCTGGGCAACAGAGTGAGACTCTGTCTCAAACAAACAAACAAACAAACAAAACAAAACAAAAAAACAACAGAAAAAGAAACTTGTCATTCAATCAACACAAGGTTGTAATCTATTACTCACATTTACAAAGTTTTTAAATAATTCAAATCCCCTAATCAAAATTACTCAATATAGTTTTCCCCTTTGTGCTTATGATGTCAAATACAGCCTAAAGTATTAGAGAAAGAAAGGCAAAAAATTAAAAATATATATATTCTGCCAGGGCACCCTCCCTCATTCGACCATTTTCATGAGAGTATTTTTGTTGAACACAGAGAGCTCTTCATTCTATTTTAAGTTGTAACAGCAAGAATAACTTGGATGACTGTATGACCCTTACTAGTTGGGTAACTTTATTTGATAGAAAAATAAAAGCTCTATATTTAAAAATGAGTAGCAGCAAGCAACTGGTCAGTAACACCCTTCAAAGTAAAGACCACAAAATTCAACGCAATGGTTAATCCAGGCACAGCCCATTCATCAATCTGGATATTTCAATCAATTTCCCTCAAAAGTCTCAGTCTTCATGACCACTATAGAACACAGACCAAGAGCCCAGAGATTAGAGTGAGAAAATCTGGGAAGATGGCAAATGTCTCTTAATTGGATATTTAACTTTGAGCAAGCTGTCAAATTCTCTGAACCTCAATTTAAGGAAGCCGTACCATTATCTGAAAGGATCACTGTGAAAATGAAAGGGAGATGGAATGTAAAGTTTCCCTGCTCCAACCTTCCTGATCAAGTTCTTGTCTGTGATGGAGCAACAACAACAGTATGGTTAGTCCCAGGTTGTCACCATTCTTAAAACACAGCTTTGCAGTTTCACTTAGATAGAGGCACTTATTATTCTTACAACATCATTCAGCAATTCATTCTCATAGTAGATGTATTGCATATTATTAAACATGGTTTTGCCTCCTAAACTAGTTGTATATGTTTGATACGTATCTCCAACAAAAGCAACAGACATCTGGAAATATGAGATCCATCTTCTGGTCCACAAACCCTCAAAATTTTCAGATGATGTGGTAGGAGCAGAAGGCAGGGTGGAGGAAGTGTGGTAGGGGAGTATGATGTACTCTTGGTTCACAAGTCTATTAAAATCATAGTGAATCCAAACATATCAGTTGTATGTATTTGGCTTCCATAGCATTTTTAAATTAGTTAGTTTTTCTAATTGACAAATAATCGTTAAAGGATTTCTTGGAAGAAAAGTTTTTCACTAAAAAATTCGGGAAACCACTGATGCTACATGATGTTCTCATCCAGGGGAAGAAAGGTGGAATAATTTTTCACCTCACATGGCAAAACCTAGACTTCCCAAGCTTCGACCAGTTTTCTTCAACTCCAGCTTGAGGAAATCTATAACTATAAAATGCCTCTAGGATAATTCAGTAAGGGTTAAGCACCACATGTTATATAACAAAGACGGGTTTGATTTCTGTCTTCTTCATACCCTAGGAATGTAGGAATCATCAGTCAGCATTTGGAAGGACATTTTTTAAAAAACAACATAATTGGTATTTTAAGTTGGTCCTGTGACCCAAATTATATTTATTTGGAATATTTTCTTTTTGATGTGAAACCAAGTATTTATTTTAAAAGTTAGAAAGCACTGGTTTTACAGTGATTCAGTGGACAGAGATTAAATATCCTAAACGGCACGCATATCTGGATTTTCTGAACCCTCTTGAATGAGCCTAAGAAATGCATTCCAAAAATCACAACTCTTATGTTAACTTGAAATCCTGTCTGACATGAGGGATAGCGCTGGTATTTTGTGGGAGCTTGGGGAAGGCGGTACGGTGGGAAAAGAAGCAGGAAGTTACTAACAGTCAAGCATCACTTTCTCATAAAAAACACACTGAAATAGTCCAGAACTCTTACGCGTTTGGATGATCAAATTTTGGTTTAAGCCATTAATCTCTGTGCAGTGGGGGAAAAAAGCAAGGTTGTGTTGTTTTAGCTGATAGTCATTATCATTTTCATCAGTCCATTGTTCTACCTCATTGCAAAGCCCCAAAATTCTGAGCAGGGAACTAAAAGTCCAGGCGTTAATCTTTCTGACCATGAAAGAATATTAATTCTTCCTATTTCAATCATCGCATTTGCTCTAACGCAGCTGAAGGAGAGGGAAAAACTATTGTCTCCAGCAGAAAAAGAATCTGTCTCAAAAACAGACAGGATGGGATTAATCCATTTCTTTGGGAGGTCTCTTATCTTAAAATAATTTGAGGCAGGTTGCAAAATAAAAATGAAATATCTAGAATAGGAGGCAAGCATAATAGGAGATGCTATCAGGTGCCTGCAATAGGTCAGGGGTCTCCCGTGCCCAGAAGCCAGCCTGAAGCACATTGGGTTAGCATAATTCTATTTTTCTGACAAAAAAAAAAAACAATATGTGCCAATCAATACATCTGTAGAACACGTTTTTGGCTATAAGTTGGCTGAACCAGTAACACCTCACTCAGTGCTGTGTATAGAAGATATGATCACTTTGGTAGCTTGGTACCTTGGAAAAAGAATGTTGATTAATGTGATTCCTGAGGCATTTAATTACAGCTTCGCAAAAGATTGTTGAGACCTTTTCAAATGCGCTCTTTTCGTATCAATACTCAGTGAGAGCTGAGGACATCATGTAAGTGAGTGATAAGGCTGTGAACCTATGTCTGCCTTGAGTGCTTGCAGGAAACAGAGGGCACAGCCCAACAGAGTGGCGTAGGATTTGGTGAGGGGATACTGACAGAAGTGGAGGAGGCGAGTGGGGAAAGCCTAGGGCCTGGGCAGGACCCCAGAGGGCAGAGGGGAGGACGAGGGCACCAGGCCTGGGAACGACAAAGGACGCTGGGCCCTAGGGCAGAGAGGAATCTGCTTCTCCTCCGTCCACCTTCCTGCTGCCGGGGCTGCCCATGGGCCAAAGGAAAGTGAGAAATCAGGAAAGCATGGATGCCCCGCGTCCAGAACGCTGCCAGGGCGCAGGAGGGCGGCGAAGGGTGGAAGGTGTCTCCGCCGGCCCAGGGGAGGCCTGTGCAGTCCCGGGGAAACCCGCGATGGAGTTCCGCAGAGGCAGCGTCGGAGACAGACGGATCTGCATCAAAACCTGAATCTACCTTTGCCCACTCCATGGCGGAGGCGGGTCACCTGCTTCACCGTCCCCACTGTGGTACAGCACCACTCGGAGGGTGCTAAGAGAAAAGGGTTGCCGTTTCTTTCTTTCATTTATTTATTTATTTGAGACAGTGTCTCCCTCTGTCGCCCAGGCTGGAGTGCAACGGTGATCTCAGCTCACTGCAGCCTCCAACTCCCGGGCTCCAGCGATTCTCCCGCCTCGGCTGCAGGGACTACAGGCTCCGGCCCCTACGCCTGGCTAGATTTTTATTTTTAGTAGAGACAGTGTCTTGCTACCTTGCCCAGGCTGGTCTCAAACTCGTGGGCTCAAGTGATCCTCCCGCCTTGGCCCCCCAAAGTGCTGGGATTACAGGCATGAGCCACTGTGCCCAGCCACAAACTACCATTTCCAGGTGCTCAAGCCTCCGCACAGGAAAGCATCAGATCTGAGCTGGCCTCAGGTCGCCTTCTGCTGACAAGAGTGGGAGAGGATGCGTTCGTGTGGGCGGAGACGTCCTCTGTCCAGGAAGCTGCCCCCAGGAGCCAGACAGAAGGTACATGTGCAGCGGGAGTGCCAGGATGCGACCTCTCCGGGCAGGTGCCTGGGGGAAGGGGCGCACAGATGAAAGGCCGCTCCTCAGGCCGTCCATTGCACCCTCGGACGCACCCGTAGGCACAGAGGCACCATCCCCAAATCCCTTTCCGCAAGGGGGAAACGGCTTTCTGTGCAAATGGCAGGAGAAGGAGAAGGCGTGTGGCTTTGCAGTCCACCCACAAGAACTTTACCATAACGTCACATGCAAAATGGTAACTTTACTTTAGGATGGCGACAGACTGCCAGTTAATTCTGAGGAAAATCCCCCTGAAATCATTTTATAGGTAGGCAAGTTTCGGATACATAAACCAGAAACAAGCACACAGAGGCCTCCTTGTCTCTCCAGCCCAGAATGAGCGAAACAGCCCTGCAGACTTGGGAGCTGCACTCTGGCAGTGGCAACTTGCCCCTCTCAAGCAAGCTGTGCCCAAAATCACCAAATAACTCAGGCATATTGTAAATTGTGCATCCGGGAGAAAATTCGCTGTCGCTTGTTTCAAAGCTGCTAGTAACCCTGTGAGATCCTTCCTGATGGAGTTGAACCCGCAGTTTGTGGGTAGAATATCCAAGCATTAGACAGGCTTGCAGGGCAGCCCCACCCCAGGCCAGTTCCAACAGTCAAGCCTCTGGGAAAAGCTCTTGAATTAAAGAAAAATATTTTCTCCTCATTCACGAAACTCTTTCAATGGACTATTTATTGACTTAGGAGCTATTTCTAGATATATCCCGTCTTCGCAGGAATTAGCAGGAAAGCACCATTTCTCCAAAACTGTGTGACTATGAGAAACAGAGGCTCCCATCTCCTGCCAGTTGAGGTGAACCCTGGAGGGCGCTGCACCGGCGAGGCCATTGCAGTCTTAGATGTGCACAGTTCTAGGTGAGAACAGACACAGAGGGGCCGGGTCACAGGCTGGGGAGGGTGCTGTGGACTTGCAGAGGTCCTCACTCTAGGAATAAGTACATGAGGTAGGTCAGAGCTTTTGGGAGAGATTGACGGAAATGTAGTGAATTCACAATCTTGTATGGATTTCACGACTGTTATTCTGAATCCATAACCAGAGGTTCCAGTCATTCAGGGAAACAAACAAAACATCCTTTTAAAATATCATTGGTCCAAAGACCATTGGAATTACAATAAAAATTAAAGACAACTGTCTTTTCGCATAGTACAGCTCCTTGTGGAAAGGTGGCTATTCTTGATTAGTTTTCTAACATTTATCACCACTCGGGGCAGGCTCGTTTCTAAGCCATTAACTCATTTCTTTCATTTTGTAGAGTTAATTGAAATAAAGAAATGCTGTGGCCAGGCAATAAAAGGAAATACTTCTTATAACAAGGAAATTAAGATTTTATTTTATTGTTATTACTATCATTATGGTTAATTGCAGCTTATTAGTGACATTGCAGAGCTAATAAGAAACTTGGATACTGTCTTGAATATTTCATTCATTTTTCTTTATGAGGTAAGACATGCCAAAAGTGCACAAGTCAGAAAACGAGGAGAGGAGGAAACACTGGTGGGAGAAGTGGGCTCTTCTTTCCTGACAACCATGGAAGAAAGCACTGGGCCACCTATCTGCTGTTAGATTAAAGCTGGTGAATGACAGAAGCAGCAGAATATGTCTGTTACTCTTGTCTATCAGGAATAATGATGGTCAGGGAGACCAGCAGGAGTGCTGACAGAAAGAAAGTAGCCCAGCAAAGGAGGATGCTCTGAGACAGGCCCCAGCTGCTCTCAGTGCCCTGGCATCCTAGCTTTCCAAGACAACATCAGCTTTACCTTGAGGACTCTACAAGGACACGTAAGTGTCCTCACGGTGTCAGCCAGGGCCCTGGTAAAATCCAGAGGCACAGCCCAATTTGGTGATGTGGGGAGAACTTGAGGAAGGGATGATTTACTAAGGTACAAGGAGCCAAATGGGATACAGCAAAGCCTGGGACTAAAAGCATGGGACATTCTTACTACCCCTAAAGAGGTCAATGAGAGGAAGTAGTTCTGGAAACAGAGACAGAGAGGAAAAGTAACTGAAACCTGTGAACCAGAGGTAGCCAGAGCAAGATCACTGCCAGAAAGGAGCAATGAGCCAGAGGAGGGAGCTGGACAATAAAGACCTCCAGCCCCTGGCAGCCCTGGCAGCCTGGGCACAGCAGCCCATTGCAGGGTGAAGGAGCTCTGGGTAGACGTATGGAAGACATCCAACATGCCCATCCAACTGCTGTTCATTGCCGCTGCTGGCCCTGTTTACTGAATTGGGAAAATGTCAGTTAGGAGGGACTGCGGTGTGGTTGCCCGACCGTAGGGACACAGAGGCCGGGGGAGTCTAGGTTACAAGCAGCTTAGTACCCAGGAGGTATGTGTATTAGTCCATTCTCACACTAAACTGGCTGGAGCTAGAGTAGCCAGGATGCAGAGTGCCTTGCCCCAAAACCATTTTTTCCTCCAAGGCCTCTGGGCCTATGATGGGAGGGGCTGCCACAAAGATCTCTAAAATGTCTTGGAGATATCTGCTGGTTATGCAGTTCCAAAGTTGCTTCCACATTCTCAGGTATCTTTATAGCAATGCCCCACTACCTGGGTTCCAATTTTCTGTATTAGTCCATTTTCACACTGCTATGAAGAACTACCCAAGACTGGGTAATTTATTAAAGGAAAGAAGTTTAATTAACTCACAGTTCCTCATGGCTGGGGAGGCCACAGGAAACTTAGCAATCATGGTGGAAGGCTAAGGAAAAGCTAGCATCTTCTTCACAAGGTGGCAGGAGAGACAAGAGTGAGGGGGGATTACCAAACACTTTTAAACCATCAGCTCTCTGAAGAACTCATTCACTATCACAAGAACAGCATGGGGGAAACGATCTCCATGATCCAATTACTTCCTAACAGGTCCTTTCCTCCACACGTGGGGATTACAATTCAAGATGAGATTTGGGTGGGGATGCACAGGCAAACCATACCAGCATGACAACACACAGTAGGTAGTTAGCCAGGTTGATCCAACTGCAGGAACACAGGTCCCTGAAAGCAGATCTGCAAATGGCAGTGGGGAAACAAGGCCTTCCTGGGCCAGGTGGTATTCTGACATCCAGGCAATGTCATGAGCCTTGCTGGCAGGGTCACAAGTCTCGGGATGGGCTCAGAGAGACTGCTTCTAACACTGAATGATGGGCCGAGCTGTAGGCAGATTTTCAGGGCCTCTGTGCATCGGGAGAGAGGGGAGCTTGACTCCTGCTAAGATCTGAATTCATTTTGAATGGGCTAATAGAGTTGCTTAAGATCATATTTAATTCATAATAGGAACAGATAATGAGTCTCTTCAAAAACAAGGTTTTATTTTGTTATTAAATAGAGTATTTGTTGGTCTCCTCTGTGCTGAGTATCATCCCAGGTGAAGAGATACAGGGACCAGCAAGACATCAGCATGTCTCATGGAGTTCACTTGGTAGAGGACCTAAAACCAAAAATATTTATTTTTATCCCCAACTGGAATGTTAATTCCTTAATAAAAGAGACTCTGTATATCTTGTCCTTGTCAGGATCCCAGAACTGAGAAGCATTTGTTGACCGACTGGCTCATGACAGACATATTCAGTAAGAATTTCCCTGTTAGACAAACATATTTTCTTCTAGTGCCTACTGAAATGTATTTAATAAACATCAGACAACCAAAAACTGATGATGCATATGAAAAGGTAAAATCCTGTGATAAATGAAGAGTTATGACTCTTAGCTATAGGAGGAAAATGGATTTATTTCTGCCATGGTAAATTTATTACATTTGATCAGACCAGAAAGAAAAAATAACAGAAAAAGACATTTTTATGTCTTGACCCTTCCATTTGTAGAGGAGGGAAATAAATATGGCACCACTATTTTACCTGACTGAATATTCAAAATTCTGTGTGCGCCAAGTCTCTCCTCAAAACAAGTACTTGATTGGAGGAAAACATCTCTAAGAGAATCATATTTTACAGGGCGTTTAGTCTATATCTTTGGTGCTCACATTGATTCCCATTATTTTTTTTCCAAAATCTCATTTAAAATTTAGTGCTAGCAACTGCCAGATTTCTATGGCATTCATTCTTTCAACCAGGCGTTTTAAGAACAGTCCTTAATCTTCCATCCTTGACCCTGTTGTTTCATTCATTGACAAGATTTATAACAGAATTATTGACTCCATATGACATAGTGTTTTTTCTGGGAGCAGTTACGTTACTTGAAAATGGGGAAGGGCTCCTGATGGTTGTTTTGAAAAATCTGCCCAGCATAACGATTGTTAACACTCTAGTCACCCAGAGCAGGAAAAGGGAAATGAGTAAAACGCTTCTCATAAGAGCAAACTTTCGAACTTTTTGTACTTGTTTTTCTCTCAGAAATATCAGCAGATTCATCCACTTTGGTACAAAATGATTGGAAAAGCCCAATTTTTTTTAATGGAAAAACTACTTTTCAAGAACTATGATTTTGTGTGCCCCCAGGGAACTTGGAGCTGAAAGTCAAAAATGAAAGAAATTTTCAAACTCAGGGAAAACTTTGGCAGTCAGCCCTACTGAGAACGAGAACCAGTTCCTTCACAGCTCTGTATGCTAAGAAATAAAGCAGAATTCAAGGGCTGCCATGCCCACGGTTCTGAAGAGAAGCTGGAGTTTCTTCAGCTCACTATTATCCCCGGTGTGAAAGCAGAAAAGAGGTGGTATGAATTATGGAGTTGCTGGAAAAAGACAATCTGTCATGTTACCAAAGGAAAACAAAAGTCAAACCAATAATAAAACAAACAGGAGAACTAAAGTCCTGTTGAAAATTCACATCAAATGTGAGAGAATCCCCAGGATTCTAGAGTTTCACTTTAGTTTATTTTGGGAGAAGGAACAATTCCATTAGTAAAATCAACTGAGTATCTCATTAGGAAATGTAAAAGGATGTGAATAAGAAAAAGAAGAGCATTTTATCTTTTTAACAGGATAAAACAAATATTTGGACTCATAGAAGGAGTCTCAAAAAAGAGAAAGAAAGCACTATTATTCTTGATTATAGAGAGAACGATCTTTCCTTTAGCCACGTACAGATTTCTCTCTGGGCAAATAACACACATATTTATTGTTCTGCATTGATGTTACTCTCCTCATGGGACCTTAGTGAGTCAACCAGGAAGTAGAGAAAGATGAAATAAGCAGTAATTTAATATAGACAATATGAAAAATCACCAAAAAAAGATTTAATTGCTTTTATTGCTTGTCATAGAGCCACATGGAGCTGTCAAGAGTTGAAATGTTTCTGATTAAAGTTCGGAACTTTTGAAAGTTTTCAACTGCTTTCCTGTTGGATGTCTACTACTTGCTTTTTTAAAAAATAATCTGGCTGGGCACGGTGGCTCATGCCTGTAATCCCAGCACTTTGAAACAAAACAAAACAAAGCAAAATTCTACTTCAGAAAACAATGAAGTAATAGAAGGCATAAATAACTTCCAGCTTTAAAGAATATGTGAGGACACTACCCACAGCCTGGGGAAGATGCAAAGGCAACGTGAAATAATTCCTGGAGCTCACAAGTGGCCAGGAGTACTGTTTGCTTCCAACAGCCAGATTGGTACAGATCTCACAGTGCACAGAGTGAAAGGAGGGGGACTTAGAAGGGACTTAGAGGACTTGGCAGTGCCACCAAATTAGTCTTCCATTACAGGCTATACTGCTATCGCCTAAGAAAGTTTAAGAGCAAACTGTAAAATAATCAGACTGTTCCCAAGGAATGTAACTGTGCTCCAGAAAGTAACTCACATATATTTATAAGAATAAAAAAAATTCTCGGAATTGGCAACATAAAATCACAATGTTGGGCATCCAGTCAAAAATCACCAGTTCTGCAAAGCATCAGGAAATAAATGACAACCCATAATAAAGAAAATTATCAGCCAATAGAAATAGACCCAGAAATGATAACGATAACAACATTTGTAGACAAGGACATTTACAGTCACTATGCCTATCTTCTGTATGTTCAAGAAGGTGTAGGAAGGCATGAACATGTTAAGGAGAGACACAAAAGATATTTTAAAGCCCAGGTTGAACACCTACAGAAAAATACATTTGACAGGGCTATCAGCAGATTAGACATTGTATAATAAAAGAGCAATACATTAGAAAAATAAAAGAGCAATACACGTGATCAGAAATAAACACAGAGGAATGAGAGAAAAAGAGACAATGTAAAAAGGAATGCTATATCCGTAACTGGAGTCCCAGACAGAGGGAGCATAAAAACACACTTGAGAAGGGGATGCCCAAGATGGCCGAACAGGAACAGCTCCAGCCTCCAGCTCCCAGCCTGAGCGACACAGAAGACGGGTGATTTTTGCATTTTCAACTGAGGTGCAGACCGACACCTCACATCTCACATGGCTGGGTACACCTCTGAGACAAAGCTTCCAGAGCAAGAATCAGACAGCAACACTGGCTGTTCAGCAATATTCTATCTTCTGCAGCTGCTGCTGCTGATACCCAGGCAAACAGGGTCTGGAGTGGACCTCAACCAAACTCCAACAGACCTGCAGCTGAAGGTCCTGACTGTTAGAAGGAAAACTAACAAACAGAAAGGACACCCACACCAAAACCCCATCAGTATGTCACCATCGTCAAAGACCAAAGGCAGATAAAACCACAAAGATGGGGGAAAAGCAGTGCAGAAAACCTGGAAATTAAAAAAATCAGAGTGCATCTCTCCCTCCAAAGGAACGCAGCTCATCACCAGCAACAGAACAAAGCTGGATGGAGGATAACTTTGATGAGTTGAGAGAAGAAGGCTTCAGTTGATCAAACTTCTCAGAGCTAAAGGAGGAACTACAAAACCAGCACAAAGAAACTAAAAACCTTGAAAAAAGAATGGATGAATGGATAACTAGAATAATCAATGCAGAGAAGACCATAAAAGAACTGATAGAGATGAAAACCATGAGACGAGAACTATGTGACAAATGCACAAGCTTCAGTAACCAACTCGATCAACTGGAAGAAAGAGTATCAGTGACTGAAGATCAAATGAATGAAATGAAGCAAGAAGAGAAGTGTAGAGAAAAAAGGGTAAAAAGAAATGAAGAAAGCCTCCAAGAAATATGGAACTATGTGAAAAGACCAAATCTACATCTGATTGATGTAGCTGAAAGTGACAGGGAAAATGGAACCAAGTTGGAAAATACTCTGCAGCATATTATCCAGGAGAACATCCCCAACCTAGCAAGGCAGGCCAACATTCAAATTCAGGAAATACAGAGAACGCCACAAAGATACTCCTCAAGAAGAGCAACTCCAAGACACATAATTGTCAGATTCACCAACGTTGAAATGCAGGAAAAAATATTAAGGGAAGCCAGAGAGAAAGGTCGGGTTACTCACAAAGGGAAACCCATCAGACTAACAGCAGATCTCTCGGCAGAAACTCTACAAGTCAGAAGAGAGTCGGGGCCAATATTCAACACTCTTAAAGAAAAAAATTTTCAACCCAGAATTTCATATCCAGCCAAACTAAGTTTCATAAGTGAAGGAGAAAAAAAATCCTTTACAGACAAGCAAATGCTGAGAGATTTTGTCACCACCAGGCCTGCCCTACAAGAGCTCCTAAAGGAAGCACTAAACATGAAAAGGAAAAACTGGTACCTGCCACTGCAAAAACATGCCAAAATGTAAAGATCACTGATGCTAGGAAGAAACTGCATCAACTAACAAGTGAAATAACCAGCTAACATCATAATGACAGGGTCAAGTTCACACATAACAATATTAACCTTAAATGTAAATGGGCTAAATTCTCCAATTAAAAGACACAAACTGGTAAATTGGATAAAGAGTCAAGACCCATCAGGGTGCTGTATTCAGGAGACCCATCTCACATGCAGAGACACACATAGGCTCAAAATAAAGGGATGAAGGAAGATCTACCAAGCAAATGGAAAACAAACAAACAAAAAAGCAGGGGTTGCAATCCTGGTCTCTAATAAAACAGACTTTAAACCAAGAAAGATCAAAAGAGACAAAGAAGATGCCATTACGTAATGGTAAAGGGATCAATTCAACAGGAAGAGCTAACTATCCTAAATATATATGCCCCCAATACAGGAGCACCCAGATTCATAAAGCAAGTCCTTAGAGACTTACAAAGAGACTTAGACTCCCATACAATAATAAGAGGAGACTTTAACACCCCACTGTCAATATCAGACAGATTAACGAGACAGAAAGTTAACAAGGATATCCAGGAATTGAACTCAACTCTGCACCAAGTGGACCTAATACACATCTACAGAACTCTCCAGCCCAAATCAACAGAACATACATTCTTCTCAGCACCACATTGCACTTATTCCAAAATTGACCACATAATTGGAAGTAAAGCACTCCTCAGCAAATGTAAAAGAACAGAAATTATAACAAACTGTCTCTCAGACCAGTTTGTGGGGAGGGGAGGAGGGGAGGGATAGCATTAGGAGATATACCTAATGTAAATGACAAGTTAATGGGTGCAGCACACCAACATGGCACATGTATACATATGTAACAAACCTGCACGTTGTGCACATGTACCCTAGAACTTAAAGTATAATAAAAAATAAAAAATAAAAATAAAAAAAGAAATAAAAAATAAATAAAAACACACTAGAAAATATGATGGCTGAAAATTCTCCAAATTTAATGAAAATGATAAACTTCCAGAACCAAGAAGCTCAATGAGTGACAAGCAAAATAACAAGGCATGAATTATAAGAGAAAAGAAGTGATAAATTTCATCAAAACTAAAAAAACGTTCTCTTCCAAAGACACTTTAGAAAATGAAAAGGCAAGCCACACACTGTGGGAAATATATGCTAAGTATGACCAAGTACTTGTATCTGGAATATACAAAGAATATACAAATAACTTTTTAAATGGTAAAACCCAATTAAAAATATATATTTTAGCAGCTACTTAATCAAAATGTTACATAAATATGGCACACAACATGTACAAAGATGCTCAACATCATTAGCTATCACAGATGTGCACAGCAAAACTGTAATGAAGGGACTACTACACCAGTATTAGGAGGTGTAACATTTTTAAAGGCTGATAATGCCAAACGTTGTAGACCAGCCTGGCCAACGCAGTGAGACACCCCCCCCCCCCCATCTCTACTAAAAATACAAAAATTAGCTGGGTGCCGTGGCAGGCACCTATAATCCCAAATACTCAGGAGGCTCAGGCAGGAGAATTGCTTGAACAGGGGCGGAGGTTGCAGTGAGCTGAGATAGAGCCACCGCACTGCAGCCTGGGCAACAAGAGCAAGACTCTGTCTCAAATAAATAAATAAACTACCATGAGATGCAGCAATTTCACTCCTTATGCAAGAGGAATGTAAGCATATGCCCACATATACAATTTTACAGATATAATCATAGAAGGTTTATTTGCAACAAACAAACACTGGAAACAACCTAAATGTCTGTCAAGGGCTGAATTGGGTCTACCCAAAGTGTGTATATTGAAGCTCTGGACTCCAATCCCTCAGAATGTGCCTATTTGGAAATAGGGCCTTTAAAAGGGTGATTAGGTTAAGATGAGGCTATTAGGCTGGTTCCTCCTCCAGAAGAGGACATGTGGACGTACGACGAGACATCAGGAATGCACACACAGAGAAAAGACTGTGCAAAGACGTCTGCAAGCCGAGGAGAGCGGCCCCAGGGGAAACCAAACCTGCCAGCACCTGCTGATCTCAGACTTCTAGCCTCTCGAACTGTGAAAAATAAACGTCTGTTTTTTAAACCATTCAGTTTGTGACATTCTGTTGGTTTTGCTAAAAAACTAATACAGTGTCCATCAACAGATGAATAGATAAGCAAATTGTTGTATCCTCACACAAGGGAAAACTACACAGCCATAAGCGCAGGTGTGTAGTTGCCTGAGGATGGGGGTGGCAGGAAAAGTTAAAATTAAATAATGGTACATTTAATGAGTATTGAATTGTGTGCACCAGGAAATGTACAATCAAACCATGAATACTATATCCATCACCTCTCCTAGTATTCTCATGCCCACCTTTGTAACCCATCCCTTTTTCCTCCCACCCCCATCTGCAGGCAACTACAGATCTGCTTTCCGACACGACAGATAAGTTTGTATTTTCTAGAATCGAGTACGTTTCTGACTCACATGTTATGCTTTATATAGATATTTTGGTCTGGCTCCTTACACTCTATGTGAGTACATGCAGATTCAAGCGTACTGAAGCATGTGTAAATTGTCACTTCTCCCTTTGGACTGTCTTTCCTATTTCATTACGTTGCTTATAGTGACCCCGAAAGATGCAATCCCCAAGTAATCTTTCTAGAAACAGGAAAGTCTAAAAAGTAAAAAAAAAAAAAAAATACATATGGGAAGAAAATTTTATTTCCCTTAAGGTATGTTTTTCTGCCTATATCTGATATAACTTCAATTTTACGATGACCATTTTTCCCTACATTTGCTCAACTGGAGCTCCGTTGACTGACACAGCTCTACCTTGTATCAAATACCCAATCAGTAACCTGCATGGTGCTACTCAGTGGTATCCAGAGTCATCCACACCACTTCTACTGCCCCTAACCCAGGCTCATCCCTGAAATTTCATTATTCACGTTAGTCACTCTTTGTGTCTGATAATCTAAAGACTTAAAATGCAAAGTCCTTTTAAAAAAAGGAAAAACTGGAGCAATGACGCTTTCGTTTGAATTTCAAAGCGAATTGCCTTAACAAAGAGGCCCTGAGAGCCCAAAACACAGGACTAGGCACAGAGTCACGGTGAGGCACAGAGAAAAGGTGTGATCTACAAGCCAGTGCAGTTTGCAGGAAGAGGAGGACGGGATTCCTGGGCAGCGAAGGCAGTGATTGAATGACGGTACCCTGGACAACACAAAGGCACAACAGCACCCAAGCAGGACCAAAAGGAAGAATCGGCACACCTGGCCACTTGCCAGTTTGGGCTGGGAATCCTGGAGGCGCTAACGTGACCTGTTTTGATGTACTCTGCATAAAATCATAGCATGTCCACAGCTTCACTGAATTTTCAGAGCTGTAAAAAATCATTTTCAACTTCGAGATGGGACATTGGAGGCCCACAGAAGTTAAAAGAGTGTCCAACAATAGACATCTAATTACTGGCACAACCGCGACAGAGCCAGGTCACCTCTTCCAGGTCTGGGGTTCTTTCCTCTACTCCTATGCCTGACTTGAAAGCATTAGAACGCCCTTAGATTAAAACCAAATTTTGTTAATCATCATCAGCCAAGGTATTACCTCATTCATAACTGCAGCCATCACAATTATTAAAGCATATAGGTTCCCTGCCAGTAATGGTAGTAATAGTCACAAGCATTCATTATATTCACCTGAAAGCTGATGAGCTAGAACTGAAAGGAAAACCATAAGCCGGTAGAAAGAACGAAGCAAGGAGGCTACAACTACTGCACAGAGTTGGCTTGAGTATTCCCAGGCCAGCAAAGACTTCCACATTTCTAAGGCCACTTACTCTTCCTCCCAGACATTGAAAAACATCTGTCCCACTTCATAGGAAGAACCAAACTAAGTGGAAGTGTGCAAAAGAAATCCTCTGTGGCAAGGGACTATTATCAGCTTAAGTACAGTATTGCAGGTCTAAATCTTGGTCCCTCTTCCCATCACTTCCTTTTTTTCTCACCTTCTCACAAGCGAAAACACATATGCCTGTACGTGTCTGTGCGGAACACCACACAGCCAAGGGAACTGATAACAGGTGAGAAGAGTGAAATTTAGACAGGAAAATTAACGACATTCTTTCAGATGCTTTTGCTTCTCAGAGAAATCACAAGTGCATTAATTCATTTGATTCCCGCAAATTGCCTGTAAAGCCGGCAGCACCAGGATAGTTATCCCTGTGCGGCTGATGAGAAAAGTGGGGAAAGCAGAGGCATCGTCATTCTTATGATTAACTCAGGTGTGAGCATGCCTCTCTGGAACAAAGTCATTCCTTTCTGACTGGTGACCTATTTAATTGAACCCTGAGCCAGTGGGGCTGCAGCTCTTACCTTTGAGGTCTATTAGAGTTCTATGGAGGGAGCCTTTTTATTCCCAGGGACAGTATTGGGGTTCGGTGCTAAATATTTATCTACCAAATGGGAAAATTTAAGAAAACCATCAATGCAGATAACGACAAAGACTCACAAATGAAGGCATGCGTGCTATTTATTTCCTATGCATTAGCGGAAACCATCAACAGAGTCAGCATACTTTCTGCTGAAAGGACAACCACATTAAATGACTTCCGTGAACTACTTTGATGAGCATGAGTAATGTTTTCAGTTAACAACACAAGAATTGAGTCTTCCATTATCATGAGATTTTTTTCCTTTGACATTAGTAGAAGCATCTCCAAGTTGGAGTGAACTGGAGACTTCCGCTGGTACAATAAAATCATAAATAATTAAAATGACTTAAGCTGTCCCTTTCTTTAACATTTCCTATCCAAAAGGCCCATAAATCACTTCAATAAAAGTGCCTTGTTTTTTGTCAACCCTAGATCTGTGCTTAGGTCTATGTGCTTCTACTTGAGTTTATGCATCAGACGTAGCAAGAGATGAATTGATTACCTGTTTTACAATGTCACACATACGTGTCCACCACTTGGTACTTCTGGCAAGGGGAGGTCACAAAAAATAGATTTCACTGGAGACAACCACAATTTTCTCCTTCTTCCAGAGGTTTCACTTTCCATAATCTGACCCAGATTATTAGCCACAATTAATTAATTCTATCTAAGGAGTTCTTTTAAGAGTAGACAGCATGAGAGTGACATAGCAACTGACATAGCCTACTAAGTGCCTGGTACCAAAGATCCTTTATTAAATACTCAAATATAATCATGCATGGCTTATCATATTTTCTCCATTTTACAGACTTAATAATGGACTTGTCCATATTTATTTGGACTTGTCCATATTTATGTATTTCCATAAATAATTAGAAGAGCCTGGAGTTGCACCAAGTTCTCTCTGATTTAAAGATCTTATCAATTAAAAATAAGTCAGAGTCAGGGTGACTCTGACTCTAGCCTAATAAATAGGAAAGGATATGAGATGTCCACTACTTCAATTATCTTCAGAGCAAGATAACAACCATTTATTAAGGCAGGAGAGAAAGCATCCTATTGTTTAACTTCTGTAGGGACAGCAATTTCTTGGATTGCTTAGGTTTTCAACCTTGGACGCTTCTGTACATGTAGTGTGGATTCAGTTGCAAAATGTTGCTTTCTGTCTGAGAATGCTCTTCTGGTTCTACTGGACCCCTTTCAGACAGTATCTAGTGATAGTAATAGGGGTAAGTAGGGAGCTGAAAGAGCATGATGCAGCTAGTCCAGCCCTATCTACTGCAGCAAGACTGATTATGAAGTAACAATCACTATGAATTAAAGGCAGTATGGCATAGCAAAAACGGAATCAATTTGGCAGTCAGACATAATTGGATTCAAATTCCAGCTTCATCACTTAACAACTGATTAACCGTAAGAAAAGTTACTTAACCTCTCAGAGTGCCTATTTTCTCATCTAAAAAAACAGATTTCAGTATGACAGTTCTGTATATACTGACAGGGATTTTCAGTGAGATAATGCAAATAAAGTGTTGTGATATATTAATGGTTATGCATAATTATTATGAATATATATTCATATACATGTATAATCCCAATTTGTCTAGAGTAAGTTTGATTCTCCCCTAGGTGAGATACATGTAGGCTTACTGAGAAAATGTTTCTCAGCATATTCCTTCACACATCTTCCATTTTTGAGAGAACAGTGTGGTGTGATCTGAAGTAAATTGGGTAAATTTTGAAAACTGAATATCCCTACATTTAGAAGGACACAGATAAGAACTTGGAGCAAAACAGAGGAACACTTTTGATTCTATGATAAAATGATAGAGCAAAAAGCAACAGTTCCTTAATTTGCTTTTTTTCTCCTAATTTGGCTTTCTAGTAACATCATACATATTTTCGGTAAGTGCATAACACCCTCCTAATCTGGATGGCAAGTGCAAGAGGTAAGAGCTGAAATTTAAGAGAGACACTTTCAAAACCTTCTTGAAGTCATTTTTTTTTTTAAGTGAATTTCTACTTGAGCAAGCTAAAGCAGAAAAATATGCATGTAGACACCACAAACTAAATCTCCTGATGTGAAGGCTATCTATTTAAAATAACTTTACATCAAAGTAATGAATTCACTCTCACAGTGGAAAGAACAGATCAAGTTTGAGAGGGAAGACAAAAATTTCCCAGGATGCACACCCCACTGAGAGAACCTGACTGTCAGATGATGGATTTTAGTAAATACCAAGAAAAAGCACTGGGAGACAAAGCAACATGGCTTCCAGACACCAACAGCACAACCATAGCCTGTAACTCCTTCTGTACTTCCTTAGAGAGCTCCATGAAACAACATATTCATCAATACAGGCATATTTACATTGCAGAAAACTCAACTTAGACTGGATTAAATAATTACATATTAGCTCATGTACCTGGAAGTCCAATTGAGGAATAAAGTACAAGTTTTCTTGACCCAGATGCTAAGTGATGCTATCTCATCACTATGTCTTTTGCAGGTTAGTAATCTTATGCTGGCTGCAGGAAGAGCTCATGCTTAGGTCGCAGGCCCGCTGGTGCACTGTTATCTTTCATGTTAATTGACACAAACCAAAAGGAAACACCCCAAAGCTAAGGATGAGCTTTCTCCTAAGTACAAGAGCTGACTAGGGAGAAACGGATACACAATGACTATCTAGGTACTATTTGAAAGACGTGGAAGAGGGATGGGCACTGACTATATAAGCATAAAGTACATGGAAGATAGTATAAGCCATAATTATCTAGGACTTCTCTCACATTTTAATGAGAGAGTGTTTAATTCAAACTGTCCCCATTAATGAGGAAATAAACCCATGAAGAATAGGGAAAAGATCCATTTACACTGCATTGGAACAGGCAAGGATACTATTACCTTCTAAGATGTGTGGACAGAAAAGATAAACCATAGAACCCATGTCAGTTTGGCTGCATGTGAGAACAATGCGAAATACCAGGATTAAGCAACATAGACGTTTATTTTCCTTTCACATAAAATAATCCAGAAAAAATCTGGTCTGGTGACTCTCTGGTTTTAAAAAAGGAAACAAAAAATAATCAAGGGTTGCCGGTTCCTATTGTTCTGCTCTTCAGTGCGGGCTTCCATCTTCAGTACGTTATCTCATCGTTAAAACTATCTGACTTTCAAAAGCTCTAGCCAGTCATTACTTCTACATTTCATTTCAAACAAAGACGAAGAGAAGCCAGAAGGGTGCTGCCTCACTCCCGCAAAGAACCTTCCTGGAAGTCCTAAGGCAACACATGCTTGCATCTGATTGGCCAGAAATGTGTCACATGACCAGATGTAGCTGAAAGAAAACTACTGGGCTACGCAGTCTTTCAGCAGCACACCTTGTCCGGGCATCCACTCTCGCACAAAGGACACAAGGAAGAATAAACACCAGAAACTACTGATTCTCTTATTCCCAGAACCTATGGAAGTCACCCAGAATAGCCGAGACAAATTGAAAAACAAGAATAAGTATGGAGGACTTACGCAATTTGTTTTAAAAAATTACAGTAAACTAATCCAAAGAGTGCAGTATTGGCACAACATACACATCAATGGAACAGGACAGAGTACCCAAAAACTGATGCAAACATACATAGTCAGTTGGCTTTTGGTAAAGATTCCAAGATTCAATGAGAAAAAAAACAGTCCTTTTAAAGAATGCTTGCTGTAATAATTGGATAATAGTTTGGGGGGAAAAAAATTAAGTTCAATCATTGCCTCACAATATACATAAAACGTTAATACAAAAAGGTGTCATAGTTCTAAATGTACGAGTTAAACTCCCAAACTTCTAGAAGAAAACATAGAAGAAAATCAGTGTGGCATAAGGAGTTCTTGAAGAGAAGAGAAAACTCAGAAATCAGGTTAGAAAAATATGGTAGAGAGGACTAGACTGCAGCTCTGGATAGAGTAGCATGCGGAGGCTTGCATTGTGAATTTTAGCTCCAGATCGACTGCAAGAACAAACTAGCAATTCCGAGAGGACCCGCAGGCCATGTGAAGGAAGCAGACTGCTCCTGCAGGACACCCCAAATACTGTGAGTGCCTCGACTGCCGAAGTGGGAAAGGGAGACCCTTCTGTCCCGAACTCGCCCCCCAGCTAGAGAAGCTGACAGTCTGTTTGCGCGAGAAGTTTCCGACTTTACCTAGAGCTGAGACAAGTTAGAAAGCCAGTCAAATACAGGGGTCGGAGAAAGCAGCAGGAAGGCCCTGGGAGCTCACTGGGTCCCCAGCAGCCCATTCCCGCCTGGCACCACAAGGATCCATTGGGAGGCTGGGCAGAGGAGCAGGGGGGAAAAGCCCACAGGGACAAGGAGAAGGAATTCTCTCGCTTAACTTTGTTAACAATTTGAACCCAGCGAGAAACCTCCCAGCCAGAACTCAGGGGAGTGCAGGAATTCACAGGCAGGGGAAGAACCAAGCCCTTTTCTCTGGCAGCTGGGAGGCGGATAACTTCAGGCAAATTTTCAAGCCCTTCTCACCCTCCTCCTGGAAACAGACTCTGGGCTATGTGTAGGGCGCGGTGGGAATGAGACCGGCCCTTCAGTTTGTGTGGGAGCTGGGTGAGGCCTGTGACTGCTGGCTCTTCCCCACTTCCAACCTGCATGACTCAGCAGAGGCAGCTGTAATCCTCCTGGGTACACAATTCCAGTGTTGCTGGTGGTGCAACATGGTGCATTCACTTCAGAATATAATCAGAAAGAGGTAAAACTGACACTGACTGAAACCTCATACAGTAAGATTTTCTGTTGCTTTAAAACTGGCAGTTAAATCACAATATCCTGAATGGTAGAACTGCAAAATTCGACCTATAAAAATTTGTCCTCAAGAGAAATAATTACTGCAAATGAAAATTCACAACAGGAGAAGTGAGTCTTTCAAATTTGATGGCAGAAAATATTCCTTAAAGTAATCAAATCTGTTTAATAGATATAAAAGTTAGTTAATTCCAATTAGAAAAGTACATGGAAATATGGAAGCTATTTAACTGTGCCATATAAAACATTGACCCATAGCTTAGTTTGACATTATGGGATCTGTTTCAGAAGCCACAAGCTTGATGAACAATGTATCAATGTTGCCATAATTATAATTTTTTAAGTTTGTATTTTAAAATCTTCCATGTCAAAATGTCGAAGGTCACAATGGCCTGAGACCATGAATTTCTCCTTGTTGTATCAGTGGGTGCGCCACCTGAGCCACCCCGTGGCCTTCCTTTCACAAGGAAAAGGAAGACATTAGCGTCTCCAGGTGCTCCTCTGAGTGTGACAGGAAGAATGGCAGTCACTAAAGAAGACCAAAGAAAACGCATATATCACTGGATCTGAAGAACTCTTTCAAACAGCATTATCTCCTCTCACAATTTATTTTACCAAATGATGCTGCAGTGCGCACTGCAGAGCCCAGCAGTGCGGGTGAACGTTCTGGTTCCTCTGTTCAACGTTACCTGTCCAGCACCAGACCTCCTTGCCGAGTCTTAGTGCAATGACACCAAGGATCACGCCTGAAATTATTCAAGAGACCAAAACCTAGAGGGAAAGGAAATTGTAGAAAGCCTGCATTATTTATAAAGTTAAACCATTTCCTGGACTGTGTCCAAAATGGCCGTTACTGGGCAGGGAGACCTTGAGGGCTGGATCAACCCATTCGGTTCTGCCCCATGTAAATAATCTGGCAGCTCATTCTGCCTATACTGATGATAATGAATTGCAAAAATTTTACAATTTTTGTACTTGCTGGAATTCATGATTCTTTAATCACTATCCTTAAAACAGATATCAAATGTTACTTGCAAAATCCCAATAAAATGTTTCCAATTGCATTGTTGCAGAAGTAGTATCAATTCTCTCATTATGTACTATTGCTCAGTGGGTAATTAGAAATGCAATGTGCTTATCTCCACCTATTTTTATTTCATCCTTGTCTCTTCTAGGTAAACTACTGGTTTGCTTACACCCTCATCTTTCCACATAACCCTGGCTGAAATAAAATGTGTACATTCAGCAATCTCAAAGCAGGATAATTGCAGTGCTCTCTCTGTTCTTCATCAACTCTCCCTTCAAAAAACTCAGTCAACTATTTTCTTCTAGAACCCTTCCTAACCAAAACAATCAAGAAAGTGAGTTTTTGTCTCTCAGTCTGAATCAACCACTCAAATGGTTTTACAAGTTGACCTCATGAGTGTAGGGCTGTACCATTCATAGACACAAACTGTCTCCTTGTGGGCTGTCCTCGTTGCCTGATGCCCGGCCCTGCTTTCCATCTGGCCATCATGGTCTAGATAATCCCTTCTTCCTTTTTCAGATCTCCTTTTTTGCTCCTATTAGACAAATCTCCTTGCTGCTCAACTGAATCTACCCTTTGTTCTGAATGGAAAACTATTCTAAAAAACAGCAAAAAATAAGAAAAGTGATCCATCTGCAAAGGAGCAGGATAAAAGAAGTTCTGATCCTTGACAGTAGTCCCCTGTATAGGGAATTTCCAATAATTAGACCATCAATATACAACACTAAGAAACATCAGTGAGTCTTTTTGATTTCCCATTTGACAGTAGAAAGTGATTGAGTCTATAATAAATGAGTCTATAAACACTAGTTAATATCAATAATGAATGATTAAAACGCTGGAGGGGAAAAGACTTACCCCATTTCAAAACTTGCTTAGCCAAAATGTGATCGAAGGTAATCCACCGTATTGGGTATATACACACCAGAGAGTACTATGCAGTCATAACAAGAGAAAGAAATCATGTCCTTTGCAACAACATGAATGCAGCTGGACATGATCGTAAATGAAGTAATGCAAGAACAGCAAACCAAATACCATGTCTTCTCACACACAAGTGGGAGCTCAACATTGGATACTCGTGGACATAAAGATGGCAGCAATAGACACTGGGGACTACTAGAGGAGGGAGAGGGAGAAAGGGTTGAAAAACGAACTGCTGGGTCCTACACTCAGTACCTAGGTGACAGGCTCGTTCATACCCCAAACCTCAGCATCACACAATATACTCCGACAATAAACCTGTACATGTAGCCCCTGAATCTGAAATAAAAGTTGAAGGGGAAAAAAAAGAACATACTATGTTGAAATAAAAAACAAATCACAAGCTCTTAATAACTACTAGGTCAAATAAGACATTTAAAAAATGAAATGATGGACTAATTAGAAATTAATGACAGTAGTGTTCACAAAATGTGGCCTGCATAATATTTGATTTGGGAACAATGTTGCCTTTTTATTGTCTAATGTATCATTAATTTAAAAAATATATTAGATGAACAATGGGAGAGTCATTTTTGTATACAGGATAGAAAGTTCATATGCATTTATGAGAATAGCTTATATAATTTAGTAAATTTTTTGTATTTTATTAAAATGTAATAATGTAGTAAATTTTCACATCCTCTGTTTTCTTTATTACCATGCTGAGAGAGCTATTTTAAAGTTTCCCAGTGCTCATGTTTCTGTCAATATCGTGTTGAAATGCTAAGATCTTTTGCTTTACATACTTTAATTTAATTTGTTTTAGCACAGAGTGTCATAGATGTTATATTGACAAAATGAATAATTGTTTTGTTTTTAATTTTTATTTCACAATAAGAAATATACAAAATTATAAAAATAACACACAGATGCCTGTGTACCACCAAGTCAACTTGAAAACCAAAACACTGACTGAACAGTTAGTTCATCTTTGTGATCTCTCCCCTGGGCCATCCGTCTTCATTCATCCCCATTCAAACCTTTATACTAATTTTTAGGTTTATATTTCTCATAAATTTTTATACCTTTGCTAAAACACTCATAAATAATATAGTGTTATAAGATACTTATATAGTGGAATTTTATGCAGCAATAAAAATAAATGACCTTGAGTAAGACTTTTCAAGTGATATAAATCTAAAAACCCTATTTAGCAAAAATAAGCAAGTATAGAAGAACATATGCAATGTGAAACCATTTACATTATACTTTTTAAAAAAAATAATTGTACTTTATACCGATCAAATAGTCATTGTTCTCCCACTTTAATCTGTTTGCATTGAATTGTTTACCTTTTACTATTTAGTATACTGAAGTTTGGTTTAGTTTGTTTCCTTTTCATGATTTATGTGTCCACACTCATGCTTTCATTCTTTTAAAGGTGGCTTTGCTTTAGATATGTTTATTTATACAACATAAAATGTGAAAGGCTTTGTCTTTTAATATGGTAGTTCAACCAATAGCATATATGACTGAAATATTTAGACATCGTTTTATCCCGCTCTTTCATGTTTTTAAATTTTCTTGCTGTTTCTTTTGTTTTTGTTCTCTAGCCAAATAAACTACACAACCTTCATTTTTATCATAACCAGTGTTTTCCCACATAATGGATAGAGAGATTGGCAAGATAGATGATTGATAGATGAATCAATTTATAGATAGATAGATAGATACATCATATCTTGTTTTCAACAACCAGTTTCTTTCAGGCCTTTCAAAACTATACTTAATCTATACTTCTTAACCTGTGCATTTTTACATTGTCATAGTTAAGTCAAAAACAGTATATGTTTGCTTTCTTCTCTATGCAGTAGTATATTTTAATTATATTTTTGTGTTTCCATCTACTCTTCCCTTTGTCCCCACTGCTAGATTTTATTTGTAAAATTAAAATTTTAAATATTTTATTATATTATCATCTTTAAATATACATGTCCTTTTTTGAGAAAATGTTTGACATTTGAATTCAGTTTCTAAATCAGGTATACGGGTGTTTTTATTTCTTTCAATTGTTTAAGTTTTCTCCCATTTACCATACCTCTCTTGGTACTTGTCTCCCCCTTTTTGAGATTAATGTAGCTCTACCTTTCAGAGAGATGGGTTACCTTCAGATAGATATCACAAGCAGGTGCATGAACCATGTGTGAGCATGTGTTTATTTTGCCTTGACACATTAAAAGGGGGTGATTATAGAGGACAAAATCAGGCCTGGTGCAGTGGCTCATACCTATAATCTCAGCACTTTGGGAGTCTGAGCAGCGGGATCACTTGAGCCTACCAGTTTGACACCAGCCTGGGCGACACAGTTAGGCCCTATCTCTACAAAAAAAAAATTAAAAAATTAAAAACTTTAGTCAAGCGTGGTAGTGCATACCTGTGATCCTAGCTACTCAGGAGGCTGAGGTAGGAGGATCACTTGAGCTTGGAAGGTCAAAGCTGCAGTGAGCCATGATCATGCCACTGCACTGCAGCCTTGGTGACAGAGTGAGAGCCTGTCTCAAAAAAGAAAAAAGAAATTAGCCAGGTATGGCAGTGCATGCCTGTAGTCCAGCTCCTCAGAAGGCTGAGGTGGGAAAATCGCTTGAGCCCAGCAGTTCGAGGTTGCAGTGAGCTATGATCACATCGCTGCTCTCAGCCGGGACAACAGAACGAGACCCGTCTCTAAAAATAAAAAATAAAGAGTATCAGGACAAAATTCAGAGCAGCATTTACTATTGCATCTGAGAAGTCTCAGATGAGGCTGACTTCTTTTCTCCTTTGTAAGAAGTCAATCTTTTTTTCCTCCTTCCTCTCCCCTATCTCACCCTAGATGATTATAAATGCTATAGCTTTATTCTTCTAGTTAGAAAATTTTGCCAGGTTATCTGTAGTCCCTTTGTCTTGGCATCATGTGATAAAATCTTTGCATCTGTATGTCCAGCTCAGACATGTTGCTCTCCACTGCCATCTCCACCTCATCGTATCTCTAATTATTGTTTCTGTTAAATTCCCCTCATTTCTCTTCCAGTCAGTTATGTCTGCGTTGGGTCTATTTCCATCTTTATATGTATACCATGTTATCTCACTGTTTGTATTTGTTTATTTATTTATTTAAACAGGGTCTTGCTCTGTCACTCAGGCTGGAGTGCAGTGGCACAATCATGGCTCACTGCAGCCTCAACCTCCTGGGCTCAAGCGATCCTCCCGCCTCAGCCTCCCAAGTACCTGAGACTACAGGCGTGTGCCACTGCACCTGGCCTGTTTTGATTTAAAATGTTTAAAACAGAGCACACCCCTTCAATAATTAGGAGAAGTACAAGATAGAAATATAGATTTTATTACCTACAGGTTGGGGGGCACATGGCGCGCCCAGAGGCTACACACTGAGGTCAGGGAGATCAGGCAGGGAAAGCGATTGAGGGATCCATGGGTCAATGCCTTTATTAAGGTTCAAGACAGTGTCCAAACACATTTCTGGAGAGAAGTTTTCATTGATAGATTTGAAAGAAACGAGCATGAGTTCCACGCTATGCTCACTGCAGCATGTCTCACAGTCCATGCAGGGTGTGGCGCTCAGCAGGGCCAGTCAAGCAGGTAGAATCTGGCTGTCCCACAGGGAGGTGGTCACCAGGAGGCAGTTGTATAAGGAGATACCTGGATACACCATGCTGAGGAACTGGGAGGAGGTGTAGAACTAAAAACTGTGTCAAGCATGATTGAGCCCTGCTTCTGATATGAGAAAGCTAAACATATTCAAAATGGATGTCAAGGCAATATAAAATCATAAGAATTCACTATACTCATAATTTTTCCATCTTTGATTACTTTTTCTGTATTATGGGGAAAGTTTTTCTCAAGTTCATCCTTCAATTTTATTGATACGATCTTCTGTAGAACCAATTCTGGTGAATATATATGGATTTTAATTATGAAATTTTTAGCACCCTAGAAGTTCTTCCTATCTCATTCATCTCTCTTTTCTTCCCTTTCTCTTGTTATTTACTGCAGTTGCTTGCCTCTTTATATTTTACTCTTTTTTCGTAGAGGCTATAATTTCCTTTATTCTGTTTATGATTACAAAGAGTTTTTAAAATTTTATTATTTTGGATTTTTTTCTAGGTTCATATGTGCCCTCTGATTCCGTTAGAGTGCTCTCTTTGCCTGGATTTAGGATACTTTTTCAAGGGTCCATGATATTTTTTAAATCTGTTTGCTTGTCTCTAATAATGCTCAAGAGTTTGTCAATAAAGTGGATTTATGAATCTTCATTTTTTTTCTACTCTATGCCAACTCAAGTATAATCTCCAATCATTAACTAGAGGCAGATAAGGATGAATGGTGGGCTTTGTGTATTTCCTTTGGTTTTACCCCTCAAGGATTTTGTGTTCTATCACTCTGCTATCTCAGAGCTACAATTAGGAGGAAAAGCCTTAGAACATCAGGCTGCACCTTCCAAGAACCTACTAAAGTACCATCTCTCTTAGATTGTTTTTGTCTGAAACAAAAATGTAGTGCATTAAGAATTACAGTCTTCAACATGGGCTAATACTAAGGATTTCTATCAATGACACAAGTCATGAGAACTTTAAAATACTTTTCAATTAAAAACGATGGGAAGTGTGATGGAAAGGTGATTGGGCTACAAAGTCAACTGTGGTAAATATTGTAGACTGGGTCATTCAACACCTGTTTCTGTTCACTTTTATTTGTTCTTGCTGTAATATCAAAATTGGGAAAGATGAAAACTATCTTTCCCAGTCTCTGTGGCAAATAGAGTTTCCTCTGAGGTCAACTTACTGTTAAGCAGATGAACCTATGCAAGAATTCTGAGGTAACGGAGAGCAGCAGAGGTGGAAGACATGAAGAGAAATGAAGTCTTCCGGTAAACATAGGGGAAAGGGTGTTAGGTAGTTCGGCATCAGTTGTAGCAGAGCTTACAGTTTCCAAAACATTTTGTCTTGGGTTCTAAGCAGCACCCTTGGGGTTCTGCTAGTGCAGACTGGATATTTCTTCTGAATTTTTGGATCCTGGCTATATAACATCTCAGCTTAATTCCCTGATGCCTTGTTACTCATTTTTCTTCATATTTTGTGGATTTTAACTTGTTTGAAGGCCCTGAAATGAGTTTATCTGTGTTAGTTAGCTACCTTGTAAGGAAGCTGAACTCTCTTACTGACTGCCCATAGAGCCATCGGTGGAACGACTCCACAAGGCACAATTCTGATCTCAGCCCATGTAAATGGCACCTCCAAAGAACTGAGATATGGTGATACTACTCTCCATCTCTACCACTCCTCATTCCACAAAAAACATGAATAAAGCCAGATCCAAGAACACACCAGGGACCAATTACAACACGCAACCTGACAGAGAATGGTACACACTCAAAAAAAAAAAAATTCTATTTCTAATTTAATGTATTCTGCAAAAGTTTTCCATTAAAACAATACAAAATCCTGGATATAGAGTGGATTATCATAGTGACTATTTGTTAATTCCATTGGCAGCTGCTATTTCCTTTGGATATTTTTCCCAGAGTAAATCGACACATACCAGGTACTTAGTAAGAAGCTCTTGACCTAGAAGAAATGTTTTCCTCACATTCCAATAAGCAGAAAACACTAGAATCTATTTTTCACTTGTCTAGATTATCGGCACACATTTATGTTCTTATCTCAAGACTACACCAATTCTATAGCTCTCTGCCATGAAAAATTCAATAATCAGAGACGTTGATCCTATCATCCCCCTCTCAGCAACAAAGGATATTTTGTTGGTCCACTGCATTGGTGACATCACAAAGACGGGACCTGATGCTAGAGTAATCATAGGTACCTTAGATGCCCTGGTAAGATATACACATGACAAAGGATGAAGAGTGAATCCCGTAAAAATTCAGGAGGCCAATTTGTCTAGGGCATGGTCAAGTATCACCTCCCTAGTTAAAGACCATTTGCTACACTGGGAACACCTACCATTAAAAAATTATTGTGCTTAATTGGCCCATTAAATTTTAAAGAGAACACTTTCATATTTGAATGTATTGTTCTAACTCATTTATGAAGCAACCTTTTGGACTACACGGCAAACTATCTTGCCCCTTAGCTTTTATGATTCAGTGAATTGAAAAGACCCTCAATGTATCTATAGTTTATTGGGAGGCTGTGGCAAATTCCAGTAGGAAAATCACAGAGAATGCCCCTGAGTTTTGCAACAAAGCTCTACTCTCTCCAGGAAGTAGTTTTTCTTCTAAAAACCAGCTCTTGGCTTGCTATTGGATCCTGGTTGAAACTGAACTAATCCAGGTTGCTATAAACGAAATGGGTGTTTTCTGTTGCACCAGACTGAAGGCATCATCAGGAGTGAGCAGAAGCAGACATAACAGCAGTGGAGATACCCACTTAGAGGAAGGTAGTTGTATAAAGGGAGATATCATTTTCATGGCCTTTAGCTTGGGAACAAGTATTGTTGGCATAGCATATGAGGTGGCGGAGACACCAGCAGAGAAAACTTAACTTTTCTGACCTGGGAAATTAGAAAACTGATTTGGGAAAACTGTTACTTAGAGTAGGAAAACTTGGAACAGAAAAACCCAAGAAGAGATTCCAAAATATGCCTACCCACATCTCTGAGTGACTTAGGAACCTGCCTTCATAGAATAAACTCAAAGCAGCTTAGCTAATGACAAACTACCTAAACTGAGAACAGAGCCATCATCTAATAAAGTTTTCAGTTCAAGTTCAAACAAGACAATTGCCTGCTTAAATGCTTAAATGCTTAAAACAAGCATTGGAGAAAATGTTATAATGTCCAAAATGACCAAAGTAAAAAGCACCAGGAAAAGGGAACACATTCTCAAGAGAAAAGAAAATCACCTGTGAATCACCCCAAGATGATTCAGATATTAAAACTAATAATTGAGGATTTTCAAGTGGCTGTGATAATTATCTTCAGAGGGTACAATAAATATGTTCTCAATAAGTGAAATTTTAGGAAATCTCACCTTAGAAATAGAAACAATAACAATGAGCCAAATGGAAATTCTAAAACTGAAAAAATAAATTATCTGCAATAAGTTATTCTTCTTTAAAAAATCAATTCTTGCTTTGCTATTGGGTCCCAGTTAGGTCCTAGATGAATAAATGTAATAGCTGAATGGAGATGTCAGAGGAAAGAGTTAGTGAATTTGAAGACAGAGCAATGAATATGACCCAGCATGATGTGAAGAACAGTGCTATAGTTTGGATATCTGTTCCCTCGGAAACTCATGTTGAAACTTAATCTCCAATGTGGCATATCTAAAGGTGGAGTGTTTAAAAGGTGACTGTGTCATGTTAGCTCTGTCCTCATGAATGGATTAATCCACTCATGGATCAATGAGTTATCACAGGAGTTACATTACTGGCTTCATAAGAAAAGAGAGACCTGACCAAGCTCACCCTCTCAACATGTGATGCCCTGTACCACTGTGGGACTCTACAGAGTCCTCTCCAGCAAAAAGGCCCTCACCAGTGTAGCCCCTCAACCTTGGACTTCTCAGTCTCCGTACCTGAAGAAAGTAAATTCCTTTTCTTTTAAATTACATGTTTTAGGCATTCTGTTATAAGCAACAGAAAAAAGACTAAGACAAACAGAAATAAAAGCTAAAAAATGAAAAGCATGAACAGAGTACCACAGGGACTGATTTGTTAAATAATACAAAACCAAGCAACAGAAATCTAATTAGAGTACCGGAAGAACAGAAAGGTAATGGGGAAAAAGTAATTCATCTCAGGAAATACTGACTGAAAATGTCCCCATCTGATGAAAGACAGAAATTTAAAGACACAAGATGATCAACAAACACCAAACAGAATAAACATGAAGTCCATTGTAATCAAAAATTTCAACGTCAAAGGGATGAGCAAATCTTGAAAGTAGAAAGAGAAAAATGACACATTAAATAAAGGAAAACAATTTAGCTAGTGGGGTTGTCTCATCAAAAGTCAAAGTGGCCAGAAGAGAATGAAATAACATCTTTCAAGTGGTCGAAGAAGAGGCTGAACAACTCAGAATTATATAACTGGTGACCTATACTTAAAGAATTAATGCAAAGTAGAAATATTTTCAGATAAAAGATAAACTAAGGAAAAGTTTCTAAAGAAAGTCTTCAGACTGAAGAAAATGATAACAGATGGAAACTTGGATTCTCAGAAAGGAATGAAGATCACTGGAAATGGTAGATGAGTCACATTCCTTTACACTTATTTGCCATTTAAAGTAGAGGTGTAGCATAAACAACTATAGCATCAAGAATGTGAGTGTATGTAGACATACAGTGTTGTAAAGTTTCTATATCTTACAGGAAGGGGTAAAATATTAACTTAAAGTGGGCAGTAAAAGGCTAAAGTTATGTACCATAATCTCTAGGACAATCACTACAATAATGCAAAGAAACATAGCTAAAAGTCAATAGGAAAATTAGATTGAAATTATAAAAGTATTCAAATAATCCAAACAAGGGAGGGGATAAATAGAAAACCAATAATAACATGATATCTTCATATCTAATGATTAGAATAATTACATTAAATGTTTTTTGGGGGGTATTTTTCTATAACAGAATAATTACATTAAATGTTAATGAGCTGAATGATGCAACTAAATGAAGAAATTATTAGAATGCATTTTAACAATCAAATGATATGTTGTCCATCAAAAATGTAGATTAGGTATAAATACAGATATACTGAAAGTAAATGGATAGAAAATGATATGCCATGCAAACATAAGCATGAGAAGGCTATAGGCCTCAATTAATATAACAAAAAACAAACTTAAAGACAAAAAAAATTACCAGAGATAAAGATAGACAGTATGATAAAATAGTCAAATCATCAGGAAGACGTGCAGGTTATCAATTTAACAAAGCTTCAAAGTACATGAATCAAAACTTGATCCAATTAAAGAAAAAAACAGATAATTCCACACGCCAAATTATATATTTTAACACGGGAGTCAGCCAACCTTTTTCGTAAAGGACCAAAGGGTAAATATTTCAGGCTTTTCATATATTCTTTTTGAGTGTGTGTGTGTGTGTGTGTGTGTGTGTCACCTTTTAAGAATGTAAAAATCATTCCTAATTTGACAGCTTGTGGGCAGCAACTTACAGATGAGTTCAACAAAAGAATCAGTGAAGACAGAAAGTTTGAACAACGCTATCAGTAAACTACAGTAAACTGATATTTACAGAGCCACCCAGCCACCCAACAACAGAATATATATTCTTTACAAGTATGTAAGCTACATTTACTAGAATGGTCCATATGCTTAGTAATTTTTTTAAGGTCTCAAATTTAAAAGTTTCAAGTCATGTGTGTTTTCTGACCAAAATAGGATTGAATTATAAACCAACAACAAGATATATAGGAAAATCCCAAATATTTACAACTTAAACATTTTGAAACAATCAACAGGTGAAATAAGAAATCACAAAGAATATCATTCAGTGATTAAATAAAATTGTCATGAAACGCAAAATGTTAAAATTTTTCAAGCGTGGACAAAAGAATGCTTAGAGAGAAATTAAATGCTTATGCTAGAAAAGAAAGAATAGAGATTAAGTTTTACAGTTTTCACTGCAAGAAATCAGAAGAAAAAGTAAACCTTATGTAGGTAGAAGAAAGAAAATAAAAACAAAGGGAAATAATCACTGAAGTAGAATAGAAAAAACAAGAAAGAAAATAAATGACATCAATATCTAGTTATTTAAAAAGATCAATAAAATTGACAAGCCCCTAATAAGATTGATCTAGGGGGAGAAAATAAGACACAAATTATCATGATTAGAAGCATAAAAGGAGATGTCACTATGGATCCTACAAACATTAAAAGGATAATTATTATAAATAACAACTTTAATATGTTAGACAAAATTATTAAAAGATACAAATATCCAAAATGAACACAAATTTCTGTGCTCCATTTATTAAGGTGGAAATATATTAAAGGGATTAAATTCATAATGAAAACCCTCAGAAAGAAACCTCCAGGCCCAAATATCATCACTGGTAAATTTAATTAAACCTTTAAAGCATAAATAATACAGTTCCTAATAAACTCTTTTAGAAAATTGATGATGAGGGACATTCCAATTTATTTTACAAGTGGAGCACTACCTTGATACAAAGACATTACGAGAAATGAAAACAAAAACCAATATCCTTCATGAACGTAAGTGTAAAAAACACCCAATATTTTATAAGTAAAATCCAGTGATTATGTATGTTAAGGATAATGCATCATAACCATATGGTGTTTATCAAAGAAATACAAGGTTCATTTATATTTAAAAATCAGTGTAATTTAAACACATTTACAAAATAAAAGAGAAAATGCATATGATTAGTTCAATAGACTCAGTAAATTCAACACCAATTTATGTTACGAATTCTCACTAAAATTAAAACTTTCTCAACTGAGTAAAGGACATAAAAGAAAAACCTACAGCTAGCATCATACTCAATGGCGAAAAGGCTCAACACAACGTATGTAAATTCAGAAATAAAGCAAAAATGTCTGTTCCTACAACTTCAGCTCAACATTGTACTAGAGCGCCTAGCCAGTGAAATAAGGCAAGAAAAGGAAATAAAAGGCATACAGATTATAAAGTGATAAGTAGAACTCCATTCACAAAAGACAAGATTAAATATATTGCCATTCCTAAAAGGTCTTCAAAAACTATTAGAACTAATAAGTGAATTTATCAGGGCCACAAAATACAAAATCAATGTAAAAAAATCAATTGTACTTCAGTTGTAATCAATTGACTAGTAACTAAAAATTTAATAAGCATTTTCCAATACTATGAAAAAATAAAGCAGTTAGCAATAACTTTAATAAAATATGAGCAAGAATTTTGCACTGAAAACTGAGAAAAATTAAAGATCTCTGTCAACAGAAAGTATCATAATCATGGATTAGAAGATTTCATATTGTGAAGTCTTTGGTTCTCTCAAAATTGATCTATTGATTCAACCCAATCCCATTCAAAATCCTAGCAGACATATTTAGTAGAAATTGACTAGGTGGTTCTAAAACACATTTGGAAATACAAAGAATAGCCAAATCAGTTTTGAAAAATAAAAATAGCTATATTATAAGATATATTATCTGATTTCAATACTTGTATAATGCTGTAGTAATCAAAATAGAAATTCAATAGGGAAGTAAATAACCTGGCACAGTAAAATGAACCCCAAACCAAACCCAAGCTCTCTTACACCACACACACACACACACACACACACACACACGCACACACACGGTGAAACTTCTAAAAGAAACTGTAGCAGAAAATCTTTGCACATTGTGGAAGGTAAAGATTTGTCAGACCATATACAAAATACAAAGCAAAGAAAAAAGTGACAGAGCAAGAATTATTTCCTAGGTCACATACTATTTCCAAAGGGATGGAAGAACCAGACTCTAAGGCATGATTGAAAAGATGTTTTCACTCATTATGTATATTGAATTTTAAAATCAGCAAGGACCTCGTAGGACATCTGGCTAAATTTCTTTTTTTTTTTTTTTTTTTAGATGCATGAATAAACTAACATCAAGAGATTTGCAAGATTACTACAGGTGATTAATGGCAAAATCACTTCTTTTTCTTTAGCCTTGATCAAGTAGCTCAGTGCATGTCACAAGGTAGTAGCTCAGTAATTGCGTATTGAATGTGGATAGATGACTTCCAGATATCTATATAGATGTAAAAGCAAATGGATTAAAGTGTTGTTACAAAATATTATTATAGTTTACATACTATTTTAACTTTTGAAATAATGCAATTATTTTAGCTTATGTTATCGGAAGGAAACTACATCCTAAAAATGTTGTACTTCAATAGCTGACTCTATAATTATTGTGACCAAGAGACAAAAGGGCTACAGTTTTATTTTTTTTATATAAATTCTAGCTAAAATGTTCACAGTTCCCCAAAGGATGGGAACAAAAATTCTGCTTACCTTACTGGCTTCATTGGATTTTATTCTGTCTTCTGCCTATTGGAGTCACGTGACGCGCCTCGAGACTGTGACCTTTACATTGGTTCTTTTTTTTTTTTTTTTTTTTTTTTTTTTTGAGACGGAGTC
>NC_045451.1:71544790-71631436 GCF_002776525.5 Piliocolobus tephrosceles | reverse complement strand
CAGTGGCCGGATCTCAGCTCACTGCAAGCTCCGCCTCCCAGGTTTACGCCATTCTCCTGCCTCAGCCTTCCGAGTAGCTGGGACTGCAGGCGCCCGCCACCTCGCCCGGCTAGTTTTTTGTATTCTTTAGTAGAGACGGGGTTTCACCGTATTAGCCAGGGTGGTCTCGATCTCCTGACCTCGTGATCTGCCCGTCTTGGCCTCCCAAAGTGCTGGGATTACAGGCTTGAGCCACTGCGCCCGGCCTACATTGGTTCTAACCAGAAAAGGGGGAGAGAGCATCCCTCTCTCCACAATCTCCACAATCCCTACAGAGCTCCTAGTACAATTCAGGGGGGCTGCCCTAGAGGAGTTAGCCCAGCCTTCAGGATTTCCTGACATGCAGAATAGGTTTTCTTTTTTGTTTTTTTTTTTTTTTTTTGAGACAAAATTTTACTCTTGTTGCCCAGGCTGGAGTGCAATGGCGTGAGCTCAGCTCATTGCAACCTCCACCTCCTGGGTTCAAATGACTCTTCTGCCTCAGTCTCCTGAGTAGCTGAGGTTATGGGTGCCCGCTACCATACCCAGCTAATTTTTGTGTTTTTAGTGGAGACAGGGTTTCACCATGTTGGTCAGGCTGGTCTTGAACTCCTGACCTCAGGTGATCCACCTGCCTCGGTCTTCCAAAATACTGGAATTACAGTGAGCCACTGCGCCCAGCCCCAGAATAGTTTTTCATGTGTTGAGATTTTCTCCTACATTTTTAGAAGTTTCACTGTGTGTGTGTGTGTGTGTGTGTGTGTGTGTGTGTGGTGAAATAGAGCTTGGGTTTGGAGTTTATTTTACTGTGCAAGGTTATTTACTTCCCTATTGAATTTCCATTTTGATTACTACAGTATTATACAAATATTGAAATTCGATAATGTGTCTTATAATATAGCTATTTTTATATACCCACCTCACACCCAGTTGTGATTTACTAGACTGTAAACTTAGAGAAGAAACCAAAACTATAAAGAAATTTAAATGAATCTTCTTTTCTCTATCTCTACCAGACTACTTCACCCTAATCCTTTACCTTCTTTCACCTGGGGCATTGTAATTACTGTCTCCATTACTGCTGGAATGACTTTTCTAACATGTGGAAGATAAGGACCAATATTTTCCACATGGAATCCAAGGTTTCTTATGACCACATGTCCACATTTGCTTTCTCACTAGTTTCTAGATTGCATTTTGTTGCCCAAAATTCCAAGCTATCATGCCTAGACATGTATGACCCTGTGACTTTGCTTATGCTCTTCTTTCTTTGTGAATTGTCCTTCTCAGTTGTATTTGCTAAACTACTATGTATACTTCAAGACTCAGGCTAGGCATCACCTCTCCTGGCCTCCTCAGGCTGAGCTCAGTGTCCCCAAATCTCTGTTTCCATTGCCCCTATATATTTGATTGTTTATCATGTTTTATTTAAATGTCTTTCTCTTTTTCTTTTTTTTTCTTTTTTTCTTTTTTTTTTTTTTTTTGGTGATGGAGTCTCACTTTGTCACCATGATAGAGTGCAATGGCACAATCTCTGCTCACTGCAACCTCCACTTCCAGGGTTCAAGTGATTCTCCTGCCTCAGCCTCCCGAGTAGCTGGAACTACAGGTGCCCGCCACCACGCCTGGCTAATTTTTGTATTTTTAGTAGAGAAGGGTTTTCACCATGTTGGCCAGGATGGTTTCAATCTCTTGACTTTGTGATCCACCTGCCTTGGGCTCCCAAAGTGCTGAGATTACAGGCATCAGCCACCACGGCCGGCTTAAATGTCTTTTTCATTTTGTCTCTCTCCCCCGAAGAAATTCTATGTGCTACACTCATCTATCCCTAGTGTAGGGTCTCATATAGACGCTAGATAAACGTTAAACTTATTAAAATCTTGCTAATTTTTAGATAAGGAGAATGGCATTTTTATGCATTGAACACCCCCAATTTCCTTTGGCAAATTAAAGATGTTACTTAGTTTGTAACAATTCAGAAAACTTTAACTCTGGTAGCTCCAGTTGCACAATTGGTTGGCACCAGGTACTTATAAAACAGAAAGCTTCAATTCATGGAAACCTAGAGCCCTGCATTACAACGATCACTGGTGCTGTTAATTGTAACTCTCTGGAATAGAAACGTGACATTAGCCAATAACCATGGTCTCTTACGATGAGCTGTCCGCTTAGTGTACAGATGGCGCCCATTGTTGAAAACACTAAGTGGGCAGCTCATCAGGGTGAGTGAAGTGTGGTGCTCTAGCCTTGGTGTGAGTTTCTTGGCTTCTCCAGCACTTCGTCAGGCCCTAATGTTACATTAGTGATATATTCTCTGCACAGGTTTTTGAACTTCTCAAGTAAAATGATCTAAATGTGGAAACATGCAAAGACCTGTGCTATTTATATTTTTAAAATGTATTGTGAGCCTCCAAGTGGCTTGTACATGTTTTGAGACTTACCTTATTCAGAATCCAGAAGGCCACACGTGTCTGGGAGTGTTCGTGACTGAGTGAATAAAACTGTTCTAATGAATAATTTTTAAAATTCTTCTGGTTGGTACAAATAGTAAACACTGTTTAGTAGCAATCACCAAATTAAGGTGGACAAATCTATGGAGGAAAAACTGTGCGTTGTCGACACCTCTGAGCTGAGAAACATTTTCCAGTCACACGGTGCGACCCGTCCGGTAATGACTGAGCTCCAGATACAGATGATGGCTAAGACGTCTAGAATCGCCTTGACAGGGCTTGCTTAAGCCTGAGCACTTTCCCGAGGGCTGCTGCATATTGTACTTGCACATCTGAGATTTGGCCAAAACCAGGCCTCTATCAGAACGGCAGCCAAGAACTGTTGGCTCTTCTGGTCCCTGAATACTGGTTGTCCACACATGTGGGAGATATTCTCCTCTCTCTTTTTAGCATCCTTTCTTCTGTAATCACACTTCAAGGGCTTTACTCACATTGAACACATGGCAAAGATGTGAATGCTTCAGATGCTGAATGAATTCAAAATATAAGCGATTCTTTAACTAGATTGTGGGTAACCCCCCAAAAAGCCAAAGATGGGGGAAATGAAATAATTTAACAAGGAGACTCTAGCACACGGTTGAATCCCCTGTGTGGAGTACACTTTTTTAATGCAATCTCGAGCATAACTTCTCAGGTATTAACTCTGGGAAATATTTGTTTGTTCAAAGTTTCTCATCATAAACAGGAAGGCAGGGATTTGTAGAGCTTTTGTTTATACTTTATTTTCTTCATGAGTAATTAATTAAAAGCTTCAGAGATTACCAGAAAGATTTTAGAAAATGACACGAATGGTATTTGTTGGTCTTTATGCTTTAAGTTTTGATCATTTAAAGCAGAAAAATCGGGAACTGGGCGATTGGCCCAGCCATCTATAATATTCACAAGAAGTTGACGGACAAGAGAACAAGGCACATACTGTTTATTTCCTGGCAAATGTGAACAACAAGCATAGACACTCGAAAGACTTTCGATGGAGATCTCAAAAAAGGAAGGAAATCCAGAGGAGAAGATGGAGGTAGCGAAAGAGTTTAAGCATGTGCTATCCATTATTGGGCTGATCCTCAGCCAAATCCTGAACAGAGATTCAAAATTAAACTTCCAATTAATTTTGGCCGGATTTTTTTGGCCTTTTTGAGTAAAACAGTTCTCAGAGGACTCCCTTCTCTTGGTCCTTTGAGAATAAAATGACCTTTCCAACAACCAAATGGCTTTCCTCTAATCCAAACATTAGAATAATTTATAGAAAAAGGATAATGTTGAGGCTCTTATTAGACTAACATTTTCTCTACTTGTCTGGTTGCCATACAAAAGGTTCATACTCCAGAAACATCACCTCAAGCATTCTCTGCCATAAACAGAAAGCAGAGCAGAAATATTAAAAAGAAAATTAATATAGCTCTTTCAAAGAATTAAGATGTGATTTGGTAGCAGAGTAATTTTCTAATTATCATCAGTTGTCTTTTCTGCACCATGCCCTTGACACAGTCAATGGACTATCCCATAGAAATAACGAAAGGCCAAATTGCCAAATACTATCATACATACTGTACTTGAGTCTGATCTCTAGGCCTGAGAAGAGACATATTATTGTCAGCAATTACCCAGAGGGTAAAATAATTTCTCTCAGACCTTCTCCTGTTCTGTAAGACAGCCAGGCTTAAGGCTTGAATTGTGCTACCTACAGAGGGAAGCCCAAACCTCAAGGTAAGAGCTTTGCATATCCAGTTAACAAGCCCTGTAGCCAAAAGAAGAAGTTGGAGGGTACTAGTTTTCTGTGGCACGTAACAGATTACCACAAACTGAGTGGCTTAAAACAACAAAGTAATTGTCTCCCATTTCTGGAGGCCAAAAGTCGAAAAGCAAGGTGTCACCAGAGCCATGGTCCCTCCTGAGATCCTAGGGGAAAACCCACTCCTTTCTTCCTCTTGTTCCTGGTGGCCACACCACTACAATCCCTGCCTCCATGGTCACATACCGCCTTCCTCTTCTGTGTATGGGGGGGGTCTCACTCTGTCCCTCTCTTATAAAGACACTTGCGATTGGATGCAGGGCCCATCTGGATAATTAAGGATAATCTTCCCATGTTAAGATCTTTAACTTGCCTGTAATCCTAGCACTTTGGGAGGCTGAGGTGGGTGGATCACGAGGTCAGGAGTTCAAGACCAGCATGGCCAAGATGGTAAAACCCCGTCCCTACTAATAATACAAAAATTAGCCAGCATGGTGGCGAGCACCTGTAATCCCAGCTACTTGGGAAGCTGAGGCAGAGAACTGCTTGAACCCAGGAAGCGGAGGTTGTAGTGAGCAGAGACGGCGCCACCGCACTCCAGCCTGGGCGACAGAGCAAGACTCCGTTTCCAAAAACCAAAAAAAAACAAAAAGGATCTTTAACTTGAATTTTTCTCCTTATAAGGTCACATTTATAGGTTCCAAGGATTAGGACCTGTTATCTTGGGTGGCCATTATTCAGCCTACTACAGAGGGTAAGAAAGTCTCCTTTATTTAGTTCAATCTTCTCTTTTTACACCTGATGTTGTAGTCTGCTCAGGCTGCCATAAGAAAATACCATAGACTGAGTGATTATCATCTCAGAGTTCTGGAGGCTGGGACTGAGATCATGGTGCCAGCAAGGTAAGGTTCTGGAGAGGACCCTCTCCCTGGCTGGAAGACAGTCTCTTTGCTGTCTCGCTATACACATGATCTCTTCTTTGTGCACTCGCAGGGAGAGAAAGAGGGAGCTTTCTGGTGTCTCTGCTTATAAGGGTACTAATCTTATCAGGAGACCCCACCCTCATGAACTCATCTCATCTTAGTCACCTCCCAGAGTCCCCACCTTCAAACACTATCATATTAGGGGTTAGAGCTTCAACACATGGATTTGGGAGGGACACAAACATTTTCTCCGTAACACCTAGCAATGTGCTCAAACTTCATCTAAAAGTAGCTACAACCCTCAAGAAGGAAAATAATCCGTCCTAGAGTCTCTGGGTACCAGTTCCACCAACCACGGAGCCAGCTTAGCGAAGAGCAGCAGTTCGACTCACGAAGAGCAGATGCGTTCCTCTTTCCATGGGGAAGGCGGTGCTGCAGGCTTGCAGGCACTGGGGTAAGAATATAACACACATTCTACAGAGACAAGAAGCTTGTGCAACTAAGTTTTTGACCCCCAAACCTCCCAGTATCTCATTCTCTTTCAGCTAATGACACAACTGCAATTTTAAAAAGTATAAATATCTTTAAAGTGACCTCATTTTGTAACATTCAGGTCATAATAATTCTTGAGACCCAGAAGTTTCAAAACTTTCCTAAGACTTCCAGACCATATGTTACACATTTCTCTCCGCAGTTTTATATTCTGGATATACATCTGGCCCTAATCTGAAAACATCATGTAATCATTCTTCAGAGCAATAAATTCTATGACAAACTAAAGAATGCAAAACTATAATCTAACATTAAAGCATGTCGTTTTCATTTCTAAACAGTTTAGCCACTTCTCCTCAGAAATCAGTCACGCAACCACTACATCCAGCTCCATGATTTCCGAACAAAGAGATTCAGAAACACCAGTCCTTCTTATACTTTTCTACGGTTTATGAAAACGAAGTGGGAAATGTTTACATTGGGCAGCTTCTGTGATCACTAAAGAGCAACTTCATAAATAAGAGTGTCAGAGACAGACAGAGCCGGAGACGTGAATACGTTGGAAAGTCTTGGGAGGAATCAGAAAGACGAGCTCTGGAGCTGGATGGCTCTGCAGCTGAACCTTTATACTCTTTGCAAATTCGTTTTTTACTACTCATGGAGAAATTTCCCCCAAATAAATTGCCCAGTTTGTTTTGTGATCACTGATGGCATCTTTTGTTTTTAAGAAAATGAAAGCAATGTATAATTTAAAAACAAGTAATACACAAGAGAGTAAAATCTCTAGTGCTCTTTGTTTTCTTTAAAATAGACCACATTTTGCATGACACAAACACACCATCAACCAACCTCTTTACTTTTATGTACAGGGGGTCTTTTCTTTGTTCCTAAATTGATTGTTTATTGCTAAAAATGACAAAGATGGAATTTGGGATGTGCTTTTCCTTTCTGTAAAGAGCATAGAAGATTATGATGAGTGGAAAGAAAATAATTTGTAAATCTGACATCCATAACACTGCAAATTTTAGACAAATATCTGAAATATTCAAATACATAGAAAGAAACAGTTTCGTTCGTTTGTTTGTTTGTTTTGAAGAACCCCATGAGAACTACTGCTGGGCTTTCTGTATCTTGACCGTAAGCTTTCTTTCAAGGGCTTTGTTGGGGAGATATTCTGATGTGTCACATTTAGAAGTAAGCCTACATAGAATTAACTTGATGAGTCATTCAGGGTAGCTCCCAACCTGAGAATGGGTTACACGCCCATCACCCTTTCCAACCTGATTGTTTGCAGTTAACGTCTCTTTCCCCAGGTAACCACACATGGTGATTCAGACCACCTGGCCAGCCCATAGAAACCCATTTTACCCAAACTGCCGCTGAGATGGTCCTGACCAAGAGCCATGGCTCCGGTAGCTGTGGCTTCAGCAACGTGGGGGCAGTCAGAAAAGCCCACTTGTGCTGTTCAATGACTCATATATCAAGGATTCATATACCAGAGGCCTGCATGTACAAGCTCTTTGTTGACATGCATATTCTTTAGTTGCTGAAAACCCTAAAGTTTTCATAAACACCAGGTTCTCTCAGAACAACCAGAAGGGTAAAAAAAAAAAAGTTGTCTCAATAAGAAGTAGTATTTTTCTATTATTAGAAATTTAAAAAAAAAGAAAAATTGGTTTCAATTCATCATATTCTTAATCACATTATTTAAAAATGAAAGAGCTGTGTTCTCAAAATAATAACCATTAAATAAGTTGTCAGCCAAATTATATCTGAACAATAATTGGTCTTTCTAGACCACAGTAACTCAGAGATCTGTGCATAAACAAAGCTTCCTAAAGTGACAGGAGTATTTGCTGATACCCAGCTACCCAGATGGAAGCGTTCTAAAGGCAAATGCGTGCCATGGAAATAGCTGCAAATTGGCACGGGACCTCTCTTGTCAGCTTGCCTGTGCTGTGGTTTTATGATTACTATTGCCTGTATCATCAATTTGTATTTACTATGTTCCACTCTTAAGTGAAAACACAGTTTACTGCATAAACCACAAAAGCCTCTTGTTATTCTTCTCAGTTGGGCATTAATAATGCATCCTGATGTCCTGCTCATAAATGCAAGTGCATTTACAAACTGCACATTAACCACTGAGGTCCCCCCAGAGCCCAAGGCCCTCTCACAGGCATCAGAGGGAAGAGAGAGGGAGCATCCCGCAGGCCTCAGCCCAGCGCCTGCTGCAAGGCCTACCGAAGGCCCAGCCCTTCCTGGTTCTTCCATCTGCCTGTGGAGACTTCTAAACTTTGGATCTAATCAGTTTTCCTCTCTTAAGCAAGGGATAATTATTTTAATAATTATTTTCAGAATTTGATTGATTCTATTTCAGCCATGGAAAGCCAAGGCCAAGTAAAACATCCCAGGCACATAAAACTTTTTCCTTGGAGCATCCTTTTTACTATCCTTTTCACTATTTCAAGACAATCCTAATAATTTTCCATGCCCTTTCCCCACAATAACTGATTCAAGATAATATTCTTTTGCCAGGCTCAACTTAGGTGATTTGAGGAAAAGGGAAACAGCACCCTCCAGAAGACCCACCCCTGTCACCCTGTAAGTGCAGTGGATCTGCAAGACCCAAGCTGGACGCTAAGCCACCCAGCACCTCCTGGTGGCATTCCTGCCTGTGTCCACCCTACCATGCTGTGGCCCTTGATTCATGAGTATTTTCCTTCCTTCCTTCCTCCCTCCCTTCCTTCCTTCTTTCCTTCCCTGCTCTCTCTCTCTCCCCCTCCTTCCCTCCCTCTCATCCTCCCTCCTTCCTACCCTCTTGTGTCCTGTTGGAATCAAGGGCTTTGGTGTCACATAGGCTTGGGTTTGAGGTCAGCTCTCTCATTTACAAGTTACGTGACTAACCCCCCAACAAGTTTATCCAGACTTCCAGCAAGCTCCATCAATGGGCCTGAAGAATTACCTCCTTTGCAAAATTTCTGTGAAAATTAAATGAAATTACATGTGTGAGAAGAGTACCTAGCACAGTCTGGCACATAAAAACAATCCTTTCCTCCAGCTCCGGTCACCTTGCTCTCTTCCTGTGACTAGTTCCCCTCTATTCAACTATGCCATCTGACTTGATCTGAGAGGTTGGATGCCAGGTCTCGTTAATATCTAACCATGCAGTCAATTCTTGTAATTTTATGTTCCTTCACCACCCATTTTTAGGCCTGCCGTAAGCTGTCTGAAATCCAGTCATACCCAGTTATTATATCTTTAGCTTCTTTAAAACTTCCCCTTCCCATGCACTGCAGCCAGCTGGTTCCTCATCTCACCAACCCCAGGATATCTCACAGCTGCTGACCACGATGAAACCTGACCAAGCCCAGAGTCAGGTAAGAAAGGTCCCCATCACGTGTGTTTTCTTTAAGCCAGCCAACCACCGCTCCCCAAGGGAAGGCCCGAGGGATAACGCCCACCAGCCTCACTAAAGGCCCAGTCGCGCAGGTCCTCTTTCTGGGACTCCCTTCTGCTGGTTGGGCTCCCTGCTGTCTGCAGACTTCCTGGCGGCCTGGTGGGCAGCCCACTTGCCGCGGGGGTCTCCAGGTGATGACCCGCTTCTGTTTACCAGGTGCTGTGCCACGCTGCCTTTTCTGAGTCTGGCCTGACCCACATACTGGCCTAACGCTGGGAGCCCTCCAGGCCAACTAGAGGAAATTACAGCAGCAACCCTGATTCTTATGAGGATTGCTTTCTCCACATTAATCCATAATAACAATAATTATGCCAGGGAGGAGGAGCTCACTGGCAGGGTCTGGTGGGGAGGAGGAAGCGGGGTCCCAGTCGGGTTCCATGGGGTCTCCCACCGCCCCTGCCGGGGGTCTCAGCACCTCCAGGGGCAGGAGGAGGCTGATGCCCAAGACTGTCAAAGCCTCCCACCATTAAATATCCTGCACTATTTTCTGGTTGTTAAAAAACAAAATACACGACTTCTTATATTATTTTAGATACGTGTGCTAAGAATTGTGTACAAATTCAAATGTCTGTCTACTGATCCTCAACCAATAAAACCTCAATGATGATAACAATAGTAAATCACGCTCATATCCCTACTGTTCAAAGACTGTCTCCAGGCTTCATCAATGCCCAGGCTAGATGTATTCACTTTCGCCCGCCTATTCCTTTAAAAATCCAGGTGAGTAAGAAATTCATGTGGTCACCCACATTCACTCAAAAGTATTCATCAAGTAAAGTTCAAGAAATAATCCAGTTAGCTGTGACTTTTCACCAAATTTCTTGGTGCTTGAACAGTTAAACTCCATACTGGCAATGGCATTAGATTTTTAGTAGAATTATCTAGATGCACTCATCATATGGAAGTGCTTTTTATGACCATTAAGTTTACATAAGCTAAATGGGATGTGCTCTTAATAGCAAAAGAAGAACCTTCTCTTTCACTGGTCTTACTCAGCTATCAAGAAGCACGTTTCCCCTACTAACTAATTTATAGAATCTTAACAATGGGGAGAAACCTGGAGACCATTTATCTATGTACCAACTCAAAGCAGAAATTCACCTTCCCATCCCATCCTCCCAGTACGCTAATCACTAAGAAGGAACATGATATTTAGTTGTCTTGTTTTCTTGTGTTTCTCTAAATAATAAAATGCCTAAGTGTTGAGAAGTAAGTTTAAGATGATCTCAATAAATTATGCATGGATATGAAAGTGGTAACTAAGTTTCATCATGAACAAGTTTTAGAAGGAATATTAAGTTTTAGAAGGAATATTACCTGAAAGAGTTATGTAAGAAATATTTACTTGGCTTCTATTTTAAGTAGAGTATATTTTAAGCAATGTAAGAGCAACAAAGCTAATACTACATGGTTTGTTCCTCAAGGAGTTTACAATCTAGTAGAGACTATTTACAGAAGATATTTACAAAAAAAAAAAATATTGCAAGCTAAAATGTAAATGCCATCAGAAAGATAAAATATAAGTGATCTGGGTGTTCAGAGCACAGAAAATACACTTCCTAGTGAAGAAATGAATTTAAAATGTTAATAAATTTTTTAAAGTATTAGAGTTATGTTTCTTCATTAAATACTTCCCTAAACATCTGAATCACTGGAGTCCATTAGAGACCTCATACACAGTAAGTGCAGAATAAATCTTTGTTCCATTAACCAATGGGCAAAACATTAGAAATAACAGACATTATTCTAAAGGTGAATTTTTACCTGAAATACAGTATGATCCTTTATCCTGAAAAGGACAACCTCAACAACCATGGAAATGGCTACATTTTCCTATAGGGATAGATTAAAAATGATCTTGGAGGTGATCCTGGAATGTTCAAAGGATCTTGGAGCTGATCCTGGAATGTTCTTACCCTTCTCAAGCACAGCTTCAATTCATATATAAGAATCAACATCTAGAGTTCATCTCATTGGGACTTTTTAAAAATCAAAAAAGAATATATAGAAAGAGTGAACGTAGATAAATCATCAAACCGGGTGAAGGAAGGTTGCTTTCGCTTTGTTAGTAGTGCTTGCTGTAACTACACAGATAGTGGTACAGGCCGAAGACTTTCACAGCACCAGGCAGCGGTCTGTAGGTATAATGAGTGTCTCCTCTGCAGCTGCTCAGCCTTGCTCCAGATTGTCACTAAAAGTTACTTGATTTGCATAATGTCTTAGTTTGGTCCTTACAGGAGTAGATCTTGAGACAAGGATTTGAGCTCAGGCAGTTTATTGGGGAGGTGAAGGAAACATCACGGTGGGAGCAGGGCCATGACACAAGGGAGTGAAGACAGCCAGTGCGTGCAGCCTCATCAGACCGGTAGGCCCTGAGGCCCCAGAAAGTTCCAGGAGCCACGGCAGAGCATGTGCCCAGAGGCCTCGCCTTGCATCCAAGGGATGAAATATTGAAGGGATTTATCCTCCACCTCTCTCACTGGCTGAGAACGACTCCCATTGGATATTAATTCCCTCCCCAACACATCAAAGTAACCCCATTGCTGCTCTGTTGCTTGGGCCAACACCGTGGGTTTTGGTGGCCAGAAAACAAGCCCATAGATAAAGGAATGCAGGAGCGGACAGTAAGTCAGGCCAGGGCACGGCAGCAGTAAGCAAGGAGACACGTGTGGGCACCACAACACCTGTTCCACTTTGAATGTGCGACTTGGCCATGACAAGTATTTTAAAAGCCATCATGCTTGAGGTCTGTGAGGGCGCAAAGAAGCCTCCTCCAAAGCCCCACCGTGGAGCCTACTGTCTTTTGTTGCACAGCGTTGGTAATAAGCTAACTGACCCACTCTACTCTTTTCGTCCTCTTCTTATAACTCTGTAAAAATAAGAACACACACACACCAATCCTAGAGTCAAGTCGGAAGCAATCAGCCTCACTGGAATCATAAAAGTGAGCTCTGATGTGCCATGATTCTCCCACAGCAATTTCCCCAGACCAGCTGCAGAGAGAAAGGAAACTGGGTGCTCTGGCCACACTGCCAACAGGATGCAGGCAACCAATGACATCTTTCTTATTTGACTTCAGTAATTTAAGAAAAATGATCAAAAGTTTACGCCGACAAAGCTGAAAACATTACTGGTAGTTCTAAAATACATTAATATATCTGAAGCCTGTGATGGCTTTCTGTTGACTATCCAGACACTTAAAGAGGAAGCTTTCTCTCGAATATCAAGCAGCCGTCGTCAGCGCCTCCCAAGCGTCCTGCCCACAGCCCGCCTTCGAAAGCATCACTTCCATGACGATGCCTCTGTCAAACTAGCAACTACATCCCTCAAACATCAGTGGACAATGACCCTTCTAGTCACATTTTCAATAATTGTACTCTTCTGCACTCGTGCCCAAGCAATGGAATTTGACTCACTAAATCTAAAGGAGAAATCATTTCCATCTAGATTTGAGATTTCTGAAAAACATTTCATTTTCAGGGTTATCACTTTTTGAACTTCTGAAAGAAAACACATTCTCTACAGTCTACCCACATTTCCATCAGGACTGCCTCTGTGAGACTGTCAGTGTCTGGGGTTGGAGGACACTGTGTGGCCAACAGAGACACACACAGTTGGAATCTCTTGAAAATACTATAAATAGATAAAATCGGTTTCTTCTTATGTAGGTCTAGGCATGCTTCCTAATGTATATATTTCGATTGTTTCTTCCTGAGTTCATCTGCCAAATACTTACTGTCCAACCTCCTTTGAGTGCTCATCGCTGAGGTAAGCATGAGGTATGCAACAGTGAAAAAAACAGTCTCTTGCACTGCATAACTCATTGCACAAATAGTGTCAGAATTGTCGTGACAAAAATCAAATACAGAATTGAACAGAATGCTGTCATCTGCATCTGTTTGATTTTGTCACCCCATGCCCTTCAGTGCTACATAACATACTGTCTTGTGATGAAGACCAAGTCCTTTACACGGCCTGGGAACCCCAGCTGATCTGTCTTTGCTGTAGCTACTAGGAATTTTTTTCTCAAAAAGCATGATTAAGAATCAACTTTAGGGCCAGGCACAGTGGCTCATGTCTGTAATTCCAGCACTTTGGGAGGCTGAGGCAGGTTGATCACTCGAGGCCAGGAGTTCAACACTAGCCTGGCTAGCGTGGTGGAACCCCATCTCCACTAAACATACAAAAATTAGCTGAGCATGGTGGCACACACCTGTAATCCCAGCTACTTGGGAGGCTAAGGCAGGGGAGTCACTTGAACCCAGAAGGCAGAGGTTTTGGTGAGCCAAGATGGTACCATTGTACTCCAGCCTGGGAGACAGAGCAAGACTCCATCAAAAATAAATGAATAAAATAAAATAAAATATCAATTTTAGGAAAATTTTAAGAACATATTCCACTGAAGAAGAGATCTTTCATTCCACATTCCATAGTTCTTTTGCATACATAGCAAATAGGGTACCCTACATGGTTTTTCTAGAGAAATATGCAGAGATGTGTTTCAGATACGCAAATTAATTCCATTTAGAAACCCTAAAATAGTGGTCCTTTAGTTCTTAGAAAAGCATGGAAGTAAAACATAGACATGAATTCAACAAGAAGGAAAAACTTCCCAAGGTTTAAATACAGCAAATGCAAATGTACATTTTGGGCTTAGGTTTGAATTTGTAAAAACTGGAAAATTCTAAAAATATTTCAGAAAAAAAGTCATATCCTCATGCCAGTTGTCCAGCATACTTGATGCCAGCTGTCATCTGATATTCATATAGGTAGAACATATTTTAACATATATAGGTAGAGATATTATTATTTATATATTTTTTCAGTTTTGTGTGTTTCTCTAGCTCATTTAGAAAGATTTTCTTTTCCCAGGTTTTCTCAGGGTAAGATAAACACTTTCATAATGAACTCCCACATGTACTGTAGCAGAACACTCTAGAAGTCTACACTTTGATCTCCTAACAATGCTATTTCCTCTTATTGTACCACAGAGGATCTGAAAGAGACAATATTATTTTGCAACTTAATTCAGTATCACTACGGAAAATAGCAGAGTGCAATTAGTATCAGGCCTTCCAATCTACATAATTCTAGCTTTCTATTTGCTTCTCATAATACTCAACACTTAGACATACTTTTATTTCTAATCTCTATTTGTTTAAATAACACAAAAGCTTCTTCAAATTTCAACTATTATTTATATAGAGTCCTTTGGAAGTTTTATTCTTCTTTTCAATTTAGAAGTTTAGAAGAGAGGGTCTTGGGGAACCTGAAGACCATCTTCACTTGCCTGAACAGTGGGCCACACCAGGATAGAGGATATTCCAATTCAAGCCATTTCCAGTCCATCCTTGAAAACGATTCAGTATGCATAGAATGCATAGGCTCAAAGCTAAGTCCCTTTTAGCCACTGAGATTACATATTCTACTATTTTAAGTAACATAACCACTATGCAAGCCTACAGTCATTTGATCCTAGAAAAAATTATGATTACAGGCATACGTTGGAGATACTACAGTTGAGTTCCAGACCATAACAATAAAATGAATGTCAAAATAAAGCAAGTCACATAAATGTTTTGGTTTCCCAGTGCATATAAAAGTTAGGTTTGCACTGTACTGTAGTCTATTTTGTACAGTAGCATTATGTCTAAAAGTATACAGACCTTAATTTAAAAATATTTTATTGCTAAAAAATGCTAAAGATCACCTGATCTTTTAGTGAGTCCTAATCTTTTTGCTTGTGGACAGCTTTGTCTCAGTGTTGATAGTCTTGACTGATCAGGGTAGTAGTTGATGACAGTTCTGCTAACTGTGGTGATTTGTTAAAATTAGACAACAATGAAGTTTGCTACATCAATTGACTCTGCCTTTCATGAAAGATTTCTCTGTGGCATGTAATGCTGCTTGATAATATTTTACCTGCAGTGGAACTTCTTTCAAAATCGGAGTCAGTCCTCTCAAACACTGGTGCTGCTTTATCAATTAGGTTATGGTAATATCCTTTACTTTCATTTCAAAAATACTCACGTTCAACCTTCACCAGGAGTAGATTCCATCTCAAGAAACCACTTTCTTTGCTCATCTATAAAAAACAATTCCTCATCTGTTCAAGTTTGATGATGAGATTGCAGCAATTTAGTTACATCTTCAGGCTCCACTTCTGATTCCAATTCTCTTTCCATAGTCAACACCTCTGCAGTTACTTCTTCCACTTGAAGTCTTGAACCCCTCAAAGTCATCCATGAGGGTTGGAATCAACTAAGTCCTGTTAATTCTGGTAATCTGACCTCCTCCTGTGAACTACGGATGTTCTTAATGGCATCTAGAATGCTGAAGGCTTTCAATTTACTTTACCCAGATCCATTAGAGGAATCACTGTGTATGGCAGCTATAGTCTTACAAAATGTATTTATGAAATAATAAGACTAGAAAGTCGAAATTACTCCTTCATCCGTGGGCTGAAGAAAGGATGCTGCATTAGTAGGCATTAAAAACATTAATCTCTATGTATATGTCCATCAGAGTTCTTGGGTGACCAGGTGCATTGTCAATGAGCACTAATTTTTTTTTATTTTAATTTCCAGGATACATGTGCAGGACATGCAGATTTGTTGCATAGATAAATGTGTGCCATTGTGGTTTGCTGCACCTATCAACCCATCACCTAGGTATTAAGCCCCACATGCATTAGCTATTTGTCCTGATGCTCTCCCTGTCCCCCCATCCCCCCAACAGGCCCCATATGTGTTGCCCCCCTCCCTGTGTCCATGTGTATTCATTGTTCAGCTCCCATTTTTAAGTGAGAATATGTGGTGTTTGGTTTTCTGTTTCTGTGTTAGTTTGCTGAGAATAATGACTTCCAGTTCTATCCATGTCCCTGCAGAACACATGATCTCATTCCTTTCTATGGCTGCCTAGTATTCCATGCTGTATATTTGGCACATTTTTTTTATCCAGTCTATCACTGACGGGCATATGGGTTGATTTCACATCCTTGCTAGTGTGAATAGTAATGAGGGCTAATATTTTGAAAGGAATCTTTTTTTCTGAGCAGTAGTCTCAACAATGGGCTCAAAATACTAACTATGTGTAAACAGATGTGCTATCATCCAGGCTTTGTTGTTCTGTTTCTAGAGCACAGGCAGAGTAGATTTAGCATAATTCCTAAGGGCCCTAGGATGTTTAGAATAGTAAATGACCATTGGCTTCAACTTCAAAGTCACCAGATGTATTAGTCCCTAACAAGAGAGTCAGCCTGTCCTCTGAAGCTTTGAAGCCAGGCATTGACTTCTCTCCAGCTATGAAAGTCCTAGAGGTGATATTCTTCCAAGAGAAGGCTGTTTTGTCTACCTTGTTCAGTGTAGTGACCTTCATCAATGGGTTAGCTAGATCTTCTGGATAATGTGCTGCAGCTTCTCCAACAGCACTTGCTGTTTCACCTTGTACTTCTAATATTATGGGGATGGCTTCTTTCCTTAAGATTCATACCAGTCTCTGTTAGCTTGAAATTTTTCTTCTGCAGCTTCCTCCCCTCTCTCAGCCTTCACAGAATTAAAGAGAGTTAGGGTCTTGCTCTGGTATTGGGGGAACCCACCCCCAATATTTCAACATAGGTCCTTTCTATTTTCCCTAACTGTTGGCCGGTGTGAGAAATATAGAGAAAGAGAGTACAAAGAGAGGAATTTTACATCTGGGCCTCTGGGGGTGACATCACATATCAGTAGGTCCATGATATTCCCTGAGCTACAAAACCAGCAAGTTTTTATTAGGGATTTCAAAAGGGAAGGGGGTGTACAAACAGGGAATAGATCACAAAGATCACATGCTTCAAATGACAAAAAAGGAGAAGAAAGTTCACATGCTTCTGAGGCCAATAAAGATCACAAGGCAAAGGGCAAAGCAAGATCACAAGGCAAGGGCAAAATTAGAATTACTGATGAGGGTCTATGTTCAGCTGTGCATGTATCGTCTTGATAAACATCTTAAACAACAGAAAACAGGGTTCGAGAGCAAAGAACTGGTCTGACCTCAAATTCACCAGGGTGGGATTTTTTCCCTATCCTAATAAGCCTGAGGGTACTACAGGAGACCAGGGCGTGTTTCCGTCCTTATCTCAACCGCATAAGACAGATACTCCCAGAGCAGCCATTTATAGCCCTCCCCACAGGAATGTATTCCTTCCCAAGGTATTAAGTATTAATATTCCTTGCTGTGAAAAGAATTCAACGATACCTCTCCTACTTGCACGTCCATTTATAGGCTCTCTGCAAGAAGAAAAATATGGCTCTATTCTGCCCAACCCCTCAGGCAGTCAGACCTTTGGTTGTCTTCCCTTGTTCCCTAAAATCGCTGTTATCCTGTTCGTTTTCAAGGTGCACTGATTTCATATTGTTCAGACGCCCAAGTTTTACAATCAGATTTCATATTGTTCAAACATACATGTTCAACAATCTATTTGTACAACAGTGGTCCTTAGGTGATGTACATTCTCAGCTTACAAAGATAACAGGATTAAGAGATTAAAGTAAATATAGGCATAAGAAATTATAAGAGTATTATTTTGGAACTGATAATTGTCCATGAAGTCTTCACAATTTATGTTCAGAGACTGCAGTAAAGACAGGCATAAGAAATTATAAAAGTATTAATTTTGGGAACCGATAAATGTCCATGAAATCTTCACAATTTATGTTCCTCTGCTGTGGCTCCAGCCAGTCCCTCCGTTCGGGGTCCCTGACTGGTTGGCTTGATCTTCTATGCAGACCACTCAAACTTTCTCCATATCAGCAATAGGCTGTTTCACTTTTTTTTTTTTTTTTTTTTTTTATCATTCATATGTTCACTGGAGTAGTACTTTTAATTTCTTTCAAGAAATTTTCTTTTGCGTTTATAAGTTAGCTAACAGGTACAAGATACCGCATTTCCACCCTATCTCAGCTTTTGTTTGACTTGCCCTGCTCACTAAGCTTAATCATTTCTACCTTTTAATTGAAAGTGAGAGATGTTGTGATAATTCCTTTCACTTGAACACTTAGAGGCCATCGTAGGGCTATTAACTGGTCTAATTTCAATATTGTGTGTCTCAGGGAATAGGGAGTCCCAAACAGAGGCAGAGAGATATGGGGAACTGCTGACTAGAGAATCAGTCAGAACACACATAATATTGATCTATTACTTTATCTGTCTCATATGGGCATGGTTCATGGAACCCCAAAACAATTACAATAGTAACATCAAAGATCACCGATCACAGATCATCATAACAGATATAGTAATAATAAAAATGTTGAAGATATTTTGAGAATTAGCAAAATGTGACACAGAGACAAAGTGAGTGCATGCTGTTGGGAAAATGGCACCAATAGATTGCTCAGCATAGGGTTGTCACAAACTTTCAATTCTTAAAACACCACATCTGTGAAGCACAGTAAGATAAAGCATGCCTGTATTACACTACCAGTTGAAAAGAAAATGTGGTAGCACCAATGGGAAATTATTAGCTAATAATCACAGTGTGTTAAAGAGAAGCGAGGCAAGGGAAGAATGCATCAGTTTAGGAGAAACATCATCTTTAAATCTCTCATCAATTGTTTCCTGAAAGCAATTGTAAATTTGAGATACATACTGATTTCAGCAGCGTTCCCAGTGGTTGTGGGCTGAACTCATTAATCAATCAGCTAAAAGCTGACTGTAACTTTTACTTTATATTTAAAGTTGAACTTTCCAAACAGCAGTGGGTATCAGAAGCCAGGAGCCCAGAAGCTTTTCTGTGTTGGGGTTTTGCCTTCATTTTTCAATCTCCAAGTCCCCATGACTTTGGTGGGGCCACACCCACTAGGCCACCCTGCATCTGTACCCTTCTAATCCCTTGATGTTTGCACAGAAAGTAGTCTACATTGCCGCTTCTTCAACACTCCCTGTGGTTTGCTGCATCAACAGAGTATTTCCGATGCTGCATTTGGTTAACTGACCAATTTGTTCCTCCATCTTTTTATGCCATTCCCTTGAGACAAACCACACTGATAGAAGTGGTGTTTGTTCTCTCAGGTGTTTGCATGTGCATGTACCTGTGCCGTATTTCTCATGAAGATACCACAAAATGTGTTTAAGCTATTAATACTCCTTTGGCAATAAAAAACCATGTTTGGATGAGAGAATTTTAAAACCTGAAGGGATCAAGAAATTATCTAACCCAAAATCAGCCTGATGAGAAAACTTAGGTCCAGAGAAGGGAAGTAACTTGTTCTGAGTCAATAAAAACTAAGAAGGCGTCCTTTGACTGGCCAAAGTTGCTATCTTCATTTCCCTCTGAATTTCCTCCTGCCTCCCTTCTCCTCCTCAGTCTTCACTGCGGATTCATCTTCTCTAAGCATTAGTGCTTCCACAGTTCCATCTCCCAGACTTCTCCCATCCTGGCATGATCATCAAGCAGCCGTCTTCATGCTAATGACTTCCATTATCTCAACTACATGGATGAATCTCAAATATTCCAGTTAAAGCCTCTTTCACCTTCTCCAGACCTCTACTACCAATGACATACTGGAGGTCTCCTTCTGAGCCACCTCACTCCTCAATGTGCCCAGCGTACCCATCCTAATGGGTTCCTCCTCCCATATTTCCTGCCTCAGCAAATTACCCCACTATTCTAGCCATTGTCCCAAAGCAAAAATAATTATTGAATCGCCTTCTGCACACGCACACACATACACACACACGCACACGCACACATGCACCAGTCCATTAGCTACCAGTGTTCCTCCTGCATCCCTCCAGAGTCCACCTTCTCATCTCAGCTCCACTATCACTTCTTGGACTCTGGCTCTTCTCTCCTCTAACACATCTTGATAAGAGACATTCCTCTGTCTCCAGAGGGTTCCAGTTGTATGCCCCATTCCTCCTCCAGCAGCCGTAACAGTCAACTGAATCTTAAGACCCAGTTAGCCCCATAGAAGAACTCATCAAAAGTAATGAAGCTGGTCTGAGAATTCTCCATAGTACCAGCTTCAGAGAACAGAAACTTCAGGAGGAGAAAATGGCCCAACGCCACCATACCATGGAGCTGACTATTCAGAGCTGTGGCTTCGGCTGATTACAGCCCTTTTCTGTGAAAGCTAATCCCCCCATTTCTCATGTTGCTTGATTGTAAATCATGATATAAGCCCATAATCCACGAGTATTTTTTTATTAACAGTATAACCGTTTAAAATCTATACAAAATTCTGGAAATGTCACTGTAGTTACAGCTCTCAAGTTTTAATGTTTAGTATTTGTATTATTGTAAACTTTTTTACCTCCCATATTTAAATCGTTTTGCTGGGGCCTAATAATTTAAGTGTCTAGTTTGTTGAGTTTTGGCTAATGCACATCGTCATATAGCCCAATCACACTCCAGATACTGACCATTTCCTCCACCCAGACATGTTCCTCATTTCCTGTCACTGTCGTCCCTCCTCCCCATCTCCCTATCCCCACTGCCACTCCTGTTTTAGGTGAGCTCTGATGAACTGTTGGTCACTACAGTTTTGCCTTTTCTACAATTTTCTGCAGTACATGCAGCTTAGTGTGACGCTTCTGAGACTTCTCCATGTTGGGTGCATCAGTAGCTCATTCGTTTTTACAGCTGAGTGTTTCTCCATGTTATGACTATACTGTATTTTATCTACTCATTCTCCAGTTGACAGCCATTTGGGTTGTTTCCAGTTTTGACTACAATAAATAATGCTGGTGTGAATACATCCAAGTCTTAGTATGAATGTACGCATTCTCATGCGTAAAAGCCTAGAATCAGAATTACTGAATCACAAGGTAAGTATACATTTAACTATAAAATGAACTGCAAAACTGTTTTCCAAAGTGGCGCCACCATTTTCCCACAAGCAATGTGTGAGTTATGGTTGCTTCACACTCTTTCTCACACTTGGGATTGTACGTTTTGTGTTTTATTTTTAAAGTTTTAGCTATTCTAGGGAGTACCTAGTGGTTCCAATATTCATTTTCCTGAAAACTAGTAATATTGACCAACTTCTCACATTATTGGTCATTTACATAACTTACTTTGTGGAATGTCTCTTGAAATCCTCTGCTAATATTTTTTAAAAGCTTGCATCTTATTTTTGAGTTGTGAGTGTGTTTTTTTAATATATGTTCTTGATAATAGTCATTCTTCAGATATGTGTTTGGTAAGTATTTACTCTGAGAGTTGCCTTTTCATTTTCTTACTTTAGAGAAAAAAATTTAAATTTCAGTAAAGTCTACTTCATCTTTTTATTTATTTCATGGTTCATTTGGCAGGAGCTGGGGGCTCAACTTAAGAAACTGTCTACTCAAGGTCATCAGATTTGTCTTCTCTTTCCTTCTGAAAACTTTATGGATCTTATATGTCATCTACGATACACTTTGAGTTAAGAGTTGTGAATTATGTGAGATGTAGTCTAAGTAAGTTTTGCTTTTGTCCCTCCTTTTTTAAATCATTCACATATTCAACAGCTTTAGACCAAGTGTTTGAAAACAATTTGCTTTCACCATTGGAGCCTGCTTTCACCTTGGAGCCCTTGTCAAAAATCAATTGAACATATATGTGTGGGTCTATTTCCAAGTCTATTTTGTTATGTTGGAACATGTTCATGTAGGCAGAAAATCCTTTAGCCGATATCACACTGTCTTGGTTGCTGTAGCTTTATAATAAGCCTTGAAATCAAAAGGTATATAATTTCCAACTTTGTTTTTCTTTTTAAAATATTTTTGACTTTTCTAGGTCCTTTGATTTCATATAAATTTTAGTGCCCCTCCCTTGACAACTGCTACAAAAACTTGCTGAATCCGGGGAAAGTTACTACCTTAGCTATCATGTCTTACAATATATACAATGATATATTTCTCCATTTATTTAAGTCTTTAATTTCAAAAAGTTTTTGTAGTTTTCAGTGAACAAGATGTATACTTTTCACTCATCTTTTCTTAAGTTTATTCAAAGGCATTTTACTTGTACTTTTGTAAACAGAGTTGCTTTGACAACTGAGTTGTTCCTCTTTTCAACATCCGATAGGTGTTTTCCTCACTGATATACAGAAAATCAATGGTATTTTTAACCTCAACCTTGTTTTTCGCACCTCGCTAAAGTCGCTTCTTATCTTTAGCTTTCTTTCTGTAGATTTCCTTGGATTTTCTGCCTGCATTAACATGTTAACTACAAAAAAAGTTAATTTTGCTCATTTCTGATCTGTATTCCCTTTGCTTTGTTTTCTGACCTTACAGAAATTCCCATACAATGTTGAAAGGGGATTCTGGCTTGTCCATAATCTCAAGAGCAATGTATTCAGTCTTTTACCCTTACGTGTGATATTGGTTGTAGATTTTTCATATCTGTCTCTTATCAGGTTGAGGAAGTTATCTTTTATTTCTAGTTTGCTAAGAGTTTTTACTGTTTGAGTCAAATTCTACAAAATGCTTTTTTGACCCCAATTGAGAAAAATCCTATTTATTGTCCCTAATTCTGTTAGTATGAAATATTATGAATTATTTGTCAATATGTTAATATGAAATACATTGATTTATTTGCCAGCTATTAAACAATCTTGCATTCCTGAGATGCAACCCAGTTGTTTATAACTTATTACGTTTTGTATATTGTATCATTTTCTTTGAAAATATGCTGTTAAGGATTTTTTGTTTATGTTCATGGGGGACATTTCTCTGTCGTTTCTATTCTCTTTTATCTCTTTGGCTTTGGTGCGAGGATAATACTGGCCTTGTAAGATGAGTTGAGAAGGGTTATTTTGCCTCAATTTTATGTAGCAGCTTTTATGGCTTTAGTGTTTTTTTTCCTCCTAAAATACTTGATAGAATTAACCAATGAAGCCAGCTGAGTCTGGACATTTCTATTTGTGAATATTTTAAATTATGAATTCAATATATTTCATTGATATGGGACAGTTCAGTTGTCTGTTTCTTCCTAAGTTACTTTTGGTAAGTGTGGTTTATTTAAAAATACTACTATTTCATTTAAGTTGTCATGAGATTTTCTTATTCTTTTACTATCTATAGAAACTGGAAGGATGTCCACTCTTTTACTCCTGATATTGGAATTCCCTTTGGTTTAATATGCTTTCTTTTATTTACCTTCTTAGATGGAAATTTAGATAATTATTTTATGCTTTTCTTTCTTATAGCAATAAATATTCCTTAAAGCAATATATGAACCTTCTAATACTATCTTAACTACATCTCACAACTTTTGATATGACATTTTCACAGATTTTTTTTTTTGGTCCTAAAATTTGTATGGGACAAAATTTGTATGGGACCAAAACACAGCCTGAATAGCCAAATAAATACTGAGAATAAAGAATAAAGCTGGAGGCATCACATTACCTGACCTCAAAATATAGTAGAAGGCTATAGTAACTAAAACAGCTTGGCTTTAGTATAAAAATAGACATATAGACCAGTGGAACAGAGAATCCAGAACTAAATCCATGTATTTACAGCCAACTGCTTTTCAATATAGGTGCCAAGAACACACATTGGGAAAAGGACACTCTCTTTAATAAATGGTGCTAGGAAAATTTGATATCCATAGGCAGAAGAAAGAAGCTGAACCTCCATCTCTGACCATGTATAAAAATCAACTCAAGACGAATTAAAGACTTAAATATATAAGACCTGAAACTATAAAACTACTAGGGGAAAACACTTCAATATATTGGTCTAGGCACATTTTTTACAGCTAAGATTTTAAAAGGACAGACAACAAAAACAAAAATAGACAAATGAAACCATATTAAATAAAAACCTTCCACACAGCAAAGGCAACAATCAATAGAGTGAAGAGACAATCTGTAGAATGGGAGAAAATTGGCCGGGCACGGTGGCTCAAATCTGTAATCCCAGCACTTTGGGAAGCCGAGACGGGCGGATCACGAGGTCAGGAGATCGAGACCATCCTGGCTAACATGGTGAAACACCGTCTCTACTAAAAAAATTCAAAAAACTAGCCGGGCGAGGTGGCGGGCGCCTGTAGTCCCAGCTACTCGGGAGGCTGAGGCAGGAGAATGACGTAAACCCGGGAGGCGGAGCTTGCAGTGAGCTGAGATCCGGCCACTGCACTCCAGCCTGGGCCACAGAGCAAGACTCTGTCTCAAAAAAAAAAAGAAAAGAAAAAAGAAAATATTTGCAACCTGTTCATATGAGAAGAAACTCATATCCAGAATACACAAAGAACTCAAACAACTCAACAGTAAAATAATAATAATAGTAAACCCATTAAACAGTAGGCAAAAGACATGAATAGACATTTCTCAAAAGAAGATATACAAATGGCTAACAGGTATTTTTTTTAAATGCTCAACATCATTAATCATCAGGGAAATGCAAATCACAATCACAAAGAGATATCATATCACTCCTGTTAGAATGGCTATGATAAGACAAAAAATAACAGATGCTGGCATAGATGCAGAGAAAAGGGAACACATATACTGTTGGTGATAATGTAAATTAGTGTAGCCACTACGAGAAACATGATAGGGATTTCTGAAAAAACTAAAAATAGAACTATCATATGATTCAGCAATCCCACCACTGGGTATTTATCCAAAGGAAAAGAAATCAGTTTATTAGAGATACCTGCACTTGCATGTTTACTGCAGCACTATTCACAGTAGCAAGATATGGACTCAACCTAAGTGCCCATCAAAGGATGAATGGATAAAGAAAATGTGGTGTATATTGTGAACCCCAAATATCTGAAGCAGTTCTCAATTTAGGAAATTTATTGTGCCAAAGCTAAGGATGCCCACCCACGACACGGCCTCAGGAGGTCCTAATGACCTGTGCCCAAGGTGGTCCAAGCACAGCTCGGTTTCACTCATTTTAGGGAGACATGGAACATCAATCAATATGTGTAAGATGAACACTGGCTTAGTCCGGAAAAATGGGACAACTCAAACAGGGGAGGGGGCTTCCAGGTCATAGGCAGGTAAGGAACAAATGATTGCATTCTTCTGAGTTTCTGATTAGCCTTTCCAAAGGAGGTAATCACATAGGCATTTATCCCAGTGGGCAGAGGGATGACTTTGAATAGAATGGGAGGCAGGTTTGCCCTAAGCAGTTCCAAGCTTGACTTTTACCTTTAGCTTAGTGATTTTGGAGCCCCAAGATTTATTTTCCTTTCACAATATATACACAGTGGAATACCATTCAGTCACAAAAAGGAATGAAACCATGTCATTTGCAGCAACATGGATGTAACTGGAAGTCATTATGTTAAGTGAAATAACAAGGCACAAAAAAACACACATCACATGTTTTCACGCATATGTGGGAGCTAAAAAAGTTGATCTCACAGAGGTAGAGAGTGGAATGATAGATACCAGAAACAGGGAGGGTGTAGGGTGGAAGATGGGGATGAAGAGAGATTTGTTGATGAATACAAATGTACAGTCAGATAGGAAGACCCTCACTGAAAGAACTATTTAAAGGACTTAGTCCAGAAAAAGAAATTTAATAAAGAAGAAAAGACTCAGATGAAATAATGAATGATGATTGAAGAAGTTGGTACTCATGTGGGTACAATTAAATATGTATTGACTATGTTTTTTGACTGGTTATTTGAAAAAAAATTTTGGTAAGAACATACAAGAAACAATTTACTTCTGAGAAATAATTTTCCGATAAAAAATGGGAGACTTTTAATTTTCTTTATTATGGGTCATGGCCAAATTCTACCAGATGTGCAAAGAAGAGCTGGTAACAATCCTACTGAAACTATTCCAAAAAACTTAGAAGTAGGACACCTCCCTAACTTATTCTATGAAGTCAGCATCACCTTTATACTAAACCCTGGCAAAGACAAAACAACAACAAAAAAGAAAACTACAGGCCAATATTCCTGATGAACACAGATGTAAAAATAGTCAGCAAGATACTAGCAAACCAAATCTAGCAGCATATCAAAATATTAATTCTCCACCACCAAATAGGCTTCATTCCCGAGATGCAAGGTTAGTTCAACACATTCGAAACAATAAATGTGATTCACCACATAAACAAAATTAAAAACAAAAACCATATGATCATCTCAATATACATAGAAAAAGCTTTCGATAAAATCCAACATTCCTTCATGATAAGAAAAAAAAAGGTCAAGAAACCAGACATTTAAGAAATACATATCAAAATAACAAGAGCCATCAATGACAAACCCACAGCTACATCATACTGAATGGACAAAAACTGGAAGCATTCCTTCTAAGAACTGGAACATTTTTATGCCCACTCCCACCACTCCTACTCAACATAATACTGGAAGTCCTAGCCAGAGCAATCAGACTACAGGCGCCCGCCACCTCGCCCGGCTAGTTTTTTGTATTTTTTAGTAGAGATGGGGTTTAACCGAGTTAGCCACGATGGTCTCGATCTCCTGACCTTGTGATCCGCCCATCTCAGCCTCCCAAAGTGCTGGGATTACAGGCTTGAGCCACCGCGCCCGGCCTCTTTCCTCCAAACTTCTAATCCCAGTAAATAACATTATTATTCACCTCCTTTCCCAAGTCCTTTCAATAGTCCTTCAAAACGCATCTTAAATTGGCCCACTTAACTCTCCACTAACATCATTCTAACATCAGACCTTAGCATCTTTTGCTTGGTTTGTTGCAATGCCTCCAACTAAGCTTCTTATTTTATCCTTCTCTGACATATCCTCCACGAGCAACCCAACTAAATATTTTAAATAAGGACCATATTATGACACTTCCCTGCTTAAAGCAGTTTAATACTGTTACATTGCTTTTAGTGTAAAATTTCAAACCCTTACGTGGGTCATAAGATTCAGCACGATCAGAATCACACATGTCTCTTCAATCTCTGCTCGCATCACTCCTCCCGTCTCTCGGTTCACACCGGCCGGCACCCCAGTCTTCAAACACTTCCTTTTACCCACAACTTGGAAGAGCAGTTTTGCACGTGGGAGAGTGGAGGTAGCTTATGCCTAAGTTCTGATCACAGACGCAGTGATGGTAACATCCTCTGACGTGGTAACTGGGAACATGTGACCCCAGCCCACAAGATGAGAAAAACTCTGGCTTGGAGCTCACGCTGGGAGCTGGAGGCTGGAGCTGTTCCTATTTGGCCACCTTGGAACCGCCCCCCAACTCCGGTTTTACAGGTTGGAGAGATGCAGAGATTTGCACTTGTGGTTACTGCTATTGTTGGAACCAATGAAAATGTTTTCCAGATTATTAACTTTTAGTAGTTGAAGATTTTTAAATGGAAAGATTGCTGGGTGAGACAACCTTGCTGTCTGATTAACGGTACGGATTTCTTCTTTATAATGTTCAACTAGAGTAGGAATTGGCAAACATTTTCTCTAAAGCTCAACACCGTAAATATTTTAAGTTTTACAGGGTAGGTATTCTCTGTTGCAGCCACTCAACTCTAGTGTTTAGTGCAAAACTGACCACTAAAAATACGTAAGTAAATGGGTGTGGCTATGCACCAATAAACTTTATTCATGAACACGGAAGTTTCGATTTCATATAGCTCTCGTGTCATGAAATATTATTATTCTTTTGACATTTTTCCAATTATTCTAAAACAATAAAAACCATTCTCATCTTGCAGACCATACCAAACAGGTGCTGGGCCAGATCTGGACTCGCTGGGGCCACAGAGCTTCATTTGAACTAAGTAGAAAGCTGCTCTAGTTAGGTCTTCTGTATGTCTTTGAGGCTGTGAGGTAGCCTGGAACAGGCTTACTTTTCTCCCGGGACTCTGAAACTCCAACATATTCCAGGATAGTGATGCTGCTGGCAATCTGTGGTCCTAGTGCATCCCAGCGCATTTCAAAATGAGGCCCCAGTCTTTAATTCAGACTGTAAAGCTGCCACCCCAAGCCAGAGCCCAGAAAGTTTTCTCTGCTTGTCCACTGCAACCATCAGAGAAAGTTATGCAGTAGCCAGCGGTGAGCGTGCCGCCTTCAGTCTGCCGCCCACTGACATAATTTTAGTTCAGAGTGAGCAAGAAGACTTCTCTGGGCAGTGTTTTCAACAAGACCATGGGGAATGGGAAAGCAGGGGCCTCCTATATCCTGCCTCCCAAAACTAGCTGGAGCTTAGGAAAATGTTGAAAGAAGCATTTTATAGCAAAGAAACATATACTTGGGCGATGTATAGGGTTGGGTTTGAAAATACCAGAATTACCTCTCATTGCGAACCCAGAGAAAATTGTGCCAGCTCTCTGAATTTTCATGTCCTCATGTCTGAGGTGAGTATAGTGACGCCCACCCAGGTTTCAAGGGCCTTGGGCATAGTGTGAACCTGGTTCATGACTTTCACTCAGTCCTGCAATGCATATATTTATCAGATGCCTTAATCTGCACAAAACACTGTTCTTTAAAACAAATTAGATATAGTCTCTGTTTTCATGGAGTTTACAGAGTAGCAGAGAAGACAAAATTAAGTGAATATTAAGAATAAAATAAGAAGTGCTGTGACAGAAGAAAAACAGGCAGCTCTGAGAACATGTGCCAGGAAGGCCACCTGCTCTAAGGAGCCAGGGAAGGTGTCCTAGAGATAATGCTTAAGCTGAAGCCTTCAGAAAGAAGAGGTAATTTATGGCCCAGTGAGATAAGGGACACATGTGAGATTGGGGGAAACCTTTGAATGCTTAGCAAATATTCACATCTTACTGTGTTCTCAAGGGCTCCAGACCCAGATTATATTTTTTAAGAGGGGAAGAAAGGGTTGGTTGCAATACGAAACTAAAGCTAACCAGTCATGGGCTCCTGGGGGTTACCTCTTCTTTCTTCTAAAGCAGAGCAAAATTAAATGTCCATCAATGATAAACTAGATTAAGAAAATGTGGCACATATACACCATGGAATACTATGCAACCATAAAAAAGGATGAGTTCACGTCCTTTGTAGGGACATGGATACAGCTGGAAACCACCATTCTCAGCAAACGATCGCAAGGACAGAAAACCAAACACCGCATGTTCTCACTCATAGGTGGGAATTGGACAATGCGATCACTTGGACACAGGGTGGGAACCATCCCACACCAGGACCTGTGGGGGTAGTGGGGAGGGATAGCATTAGGAGAAATACCTAATGTAAATGACGAGTTGATGGGTGCAGCACACCAACATGGCACATGTATACATAAGTAACAAACCTGCACGTCGTGCCCATGTACCCTAGAACTTAATAATAAATAATTTTTAAAATGTAGGGGAAAACAACCCTGCTCTTTTCAATAACAGGGAGAGGGTTAACATTTAGCTCGACAAGGATTCATTTCCTTTAGGCTTCTAAAAAGTTTGCAGTTCAGGAATATTGATCTCTCTAAAGTAGAATGTTGGCCTTTAGTAAGCAATAAAAGAAAAGCATAAACAATCTTTTCCCCGCCAAAGAATTTTGTTTTATTATCTAAGCACCCCATGCCTCTGTGAAGGTTCCAGGCTGGGCCATTCATCAGTGCCTCCAGCAAGAATAGTGAAATACTTGGGGGGAAAAAAGAAAAAACAACATGCCTTACTGATGAGGCATCAGAAATTTTTTATTTCCATTTTATGACTTCTAGTATTAATAATTCTAACTTTTCTAGACAAATAAATGTGAAACATCAGAATACAATGTCTTTAGAAATAATTAATGTTAATATGTTCTAGATAATTTACATATTTACTCTTACTTCTGTCACCTCCGCCCTCAAAGAGAAGCACATACGTGCCTTATTTGATCATGTAGCCAGGGTCTCTTCCCTTAATCTCAATGTATTTGAGTAGCTTTCTAACATTTCTAATCACATTCATACTAAACCTTTAACCACCCCAGTTCACATTGTTTCTACATAATCTACTGCTTCACCAATACTGACTTCTAGAACCTTAAGGGACGATCCTGAACGATGATGAAATCATTTGAATGTTCCCGTCACAGGATATAGAAACATTTTTATAAAGAATGCCAGTTCCATTAAGGCCAGTCAATAAAATAAATAATAAACTAATGGAACATTCTCATGTAATCTCAATCACTTGCTCTGATGTCGTGTTACATGTGTATTAGTTCTCATTGCTAAACTTGTGAAAAAACAAAATTTGAAGAGTGATTTTTTAAATGCACAAAAGAGAATACATTAGAAAGAAACAGATTCGTGGCTATTTCTGTTTTGCAAATACCAAAAAGTTTACAAGCCCATGTTTTAATCCCATTTTTCTCCCACACAAGAACCCAGGAGTCAAGTGAGCTGAATCGGCGTCGTTACTCAGTCTAGGTTTCAAATCCATGCTCTGTGATGAATGGGCGGTTTTCAGGTTATTTACAGTGCTAAGGAAAGAAAACTGAGCAGGAAAGGAGCAGTAGTTTTTCCTGGGACAAGTCCTGCCTCTAACATGCTGGGTAAACTTGTGCTGGCCACTACTATGTTTAGATCTCAGTTTTCTTCCCACTTCCTGATGACCATAGCGAATGTAACTGAATTCCCTACGTGCTGTGAACATTAGTTGGTGCAAAAGTTATTGCTGCTTTTGCCATTCAAAGTAATGGCATTCAAAGTAATGACAAAACCAGCATTTACTTTTGCACCAAAGTAATAGCTTTTCCCAGAGCACCCTGACCATGTGTTGCTAACTTTCTGCAGATAATTTTTGGTGGCACTTTCTTTTTTGTTTGTTTCGGTTTCTTTCTTTTTGTTGTTGGTTTTTGGGATTTGTTTGTTTGTTTGTTTTTTGAGACAGGATCTCACTCTGTCTCCCAGGCTGGGGTGCAGTGGCACAATCATAACTGACTGCAGCCTTGACCTCCTGAGCTCACGTGATCCTCTCACCTCAGCCTCCTAAGTAGCTGAGACTACAGGCGTGTGCCACCACGCCTGATTAATTCTTTTGTTTGCTTATTTTTTGTAGAGACAGGATCTCACTATGTTGCCCAGGCTGGTCTCAAACTCCTGAGCTCAAGCGGTCCACCTGCCTCAGCCTCCCAAAGTGTTAGGATTACAGGTATGAGCCTCTGTGCTCAGCCTATGATCACTCTTGCTGTGCAGAAAGATGACAGTTGCAACTCCACAGGCAGAAGAGTATAGTAAATACGGAGACCCCCTCTTATCTGCGGTTCCATTACCTACAGTTAACAGCGGACTGAAATCCGTGTAGTCAGCACAATAACGTATTTTGAGAGAGATCATATTCACACAACTTTACAGTACATTGTTATAATTGCTCTAGTTTATTATTATTGTTAACCTCTTACTGTGACTAATTTATCAATCAAACTTCATCACAGGTATGTATGCGTAGGGAAAAACATAGTACATATGCGGTTCAGTACTAACCGCAGTTTCAGTCATCCATGGAGGTCCTGGAACGTAGTCTCCAAGGATAAAGGAGGAACTACTGTATATCAATTCATTTGATTTCTACTCAAGTATATTGATAAAAGTTTTGGTGGCAGCAACAGTTGAAGTTATTGAATGAAATTAATATTTATAAATGTATGCCGATTTCAGTGATTATTGATCAAGAACTGAGAATATTTAAAGTGAAAATTAGAGATAAAACAAGTATGTGAAAGTCAAAATGTTCCAGATATTCTCCTCACACTATAAAATCAAATACATGACAGATAGATTAAAGCAACAAATGTAAAAAAAAGTTAGAAAACCAGAAAGAATAGAGGCAAATATATTTTTATTACATAAATAGGAAATTTTAAAGATATAAAAAATTAGCAAAGAAAAAATAAAACTTTAACTAAAGATTAAAAATTCCTGAGCCTTTAACAATAATAGTTGAACATTTAAAACAAATAATTTAAAAATGTGTAAAAGACATAACAAACGATCAATATATAAAAATATTTTATAAATCAATAAACATAACTAAAGCCTCAAAAGATATGTGGATTAAAGGGCATGGGGAAATACAAGTGAATTATAAGTATTTCAAAAATATTTATTTTTACCAGTTATATTTTAAAATGTAACCTGAATAACTAATTTAAAATGTTAATAAAGTGCAAAGGTAGAAACAAGTGAAAATCCCTCCCATACAAGGCCTATCAGCTCTATACTTCCTCCAGTATTTTCATAGCTGAAAACCTCAACATGATCTCAAATATCTTCCTAATTTACCTAAGGTTGCCTCCTTATGTGTCTTCTAAAATTTAAATAAATATCACACCGGCCATAATCCATTTTGTATGAAAGACTTTTTCAGTTACTCTTGTCCTGCCTGCACCATACAAGACTTCACTCACATTTGCAGGACACTTCACAAGTTAGGAAGCCTTCCTCCCAGCCCAGTACAATAGATACTATCACACCAATTTTACAGGTTAAGAAATAGCTTCTCATAGGTTAATTCATTTGCTCAGTTAGTAAGACGAATTTAAGTGAAATTTATTTTGTGTAATGCTACCTCCTATGTTTGTCATAACTTGCTGTTTTTCCATGTTTCCTCTGCTCCTTGATGATACCAGATGTTTTTTCTCCAAGTGGAATATGAGTAAAGCAAAACGGTACTTATCATCTTTAAAAATAAAATATAACAAACATTATGATCTGAAATTCATATAATTTGGGGAAGAAAAATCTAAAATTCTAATTGTAATCAATTTTCAGAACCTCATAGGATGAAACACTGCCTAGTTTTGTTATTTTTCTTTTACTAAGTAAAATTGCTTAATTCAATACTATGAAGAGATAACGCTTGACAAATGGGTAAATTAATTAACTCTAAAAATAAAAACCAGAAACTTTCAAATGGAAAAATACTCATTTATGACTAGGAGTAAGGTGAATAAGAGACGAACAGCTCCAAAGTAAATTCTTCCCAGAGTATTACAAAATTTATATTAGAATCAATTCGTTATTTATAATAATTAACTCTTTAAATTTAACTTTTAATTTTTAGATAATTCTAGACTTACATGTAGGTCTAAGAAATAATACAGAGAGGTCCCATGTAATCTTTATCCAGATTATCCAATGATAATTGCTTTCAAAATAATAGTCCACTGCCACAATCATGATATAGACAATGTGCACTCAAGATACAGAACAATTTCATCACCAAAGAATCTATTTTGATGCCTTGTATAGTCACATCTACTTCCCTCTGGGCCTCCCTCTCACCTCTGGCAACTTCGTCTATTGTCTATTTCTATAATTTTATCATTTTGATAATTCTTTATAAGTAGAGTTCTACGAGGTACAATCTTTCGGATGAGCCTTTTCCCCAGCATCAACCTCTAGAGATTCATCCAAGCTGTTGTGAATGTAAACAGTGCATTCTTTCTTACTGCAAGTAGTATTCTATGGCACGGACATAGCACAGTTAGTTTAACCATTCACTGACTGAAAGAGATCTGGTTGTTTCCAGGTTGGCGTGATTATGAATAAAACTGCTATGAACATTCAGGTACAAGCTTCTGCATGAACAGAAGTTTCATTTATCTGGCATAAATGGCCAAGAATACAATTGCTGGGTCACATGTTGGTTGCATGTTTCATTTTTTATTTCATTTAATAAACTATTTTCCAGTGTAACTGCACTGTTTTACATTACCATCAGCAATGTGTAAGTGTTCCAGTTTCTCCACATCCTCAACAGCATTTGTTACTTTAATGTGCATTAAACTAATGGCTAAAGATGTTGAATATCTTTCATATGCTTATTTGTCATCTGTATATCCTCTTTGATAAGATTTCTACTCATGCCTTTGCATATTTTCTAAATGAGTTTTTTAATGGTTGAGTTTTGAAAAATTTTACATATCCTAGATATTAGTACTTTGATTAAAATGTAGTTTTCAAATACTTTCTCTCATTTTTGTTTGTTATCCTAACAGGGCCATTTGCAAAGTAAAAGTATAAATTTATTGAGGTTTAAATTATTATTTTTTTCCTTTTATGAATTGTGTTTTTAATGTCAAGTCTAAGAACCTTTTGCCTAGCCTTAGATATCAAATTTTTTTTCCTATTTTTTTCTAGGAGTTTTATCATTTTAAATTTTACTTTTAGGTCTGTGATTAACTATGAGATAATTTTTGTATAAAGTGTGAGAACTGGGTTGAGGTTCACCTTTTGGTCTATGGATGTTCAATTACTCCAGCATCAGTTGCTGAAAAGGATATCCTTCCACCATTGAATTACGTTTGCACCTTTGCCAAAACTCAGTTGAACATATTTGTGTGGGGCTACTTCTCAGTTCTTGAATTTGTTCCATTTGTCTATATAACCATTCCTTCACTAATACTACACAGTCTTAATTACCAAAGCTACATAGTAAGTCTTGAAATCAAGTAGACTGACTCTTCCCACTTTATTATTCTTTTCCAAAATTATTTTAGTTATTTAAGTTCTTCTTTATTTCCTTACAAATTTTAGGATAAGTCCATTGATATCTATAATTATAAAAGAGTCAATCCACCAAGTAAGACATAGCAAAGTGTATATATACACACCAAAAAAATCACATGTTGTAATTTTGATAGGAATCACATTAAACTTGTATAAGAATTGCATTAAACCTCAATTTGAGAATTGGCATCTTTAATATGTTAAATCTTTCAATCCATGAACATGGTATGAGTTTCTTATAGAATGTATATGGTTCGTCATTTTTTAATCAATTATTGTCCATTTCTGTCTTAATTGGTGTACATAGACTGTTTATATTAAACGTAATATTATTTGACATCTGAAGTCTTCCATTTTTGTCTTCCATTTATCTTTTCTGATTTTCCTTTCTGTTTTTCTTTTCCTTCCTTCCTGTTAGTTATTTAAACATTCATTTAGAACCTTGTTTTGATTTATCTACAATGCTTTTTATTCTATTTCTTTGTGTAGCTTTCTTAATGGTTACTCTAGGGAGATATATATATATCTTAGGACAGTCTACTGGTGTCAACCTTTCACCAGGTCAAGTGAGGTTTGGAAAATTTACCTCTCTTTACCATCACACATCTACAATTGTCTTACATATTTATTCTATACACATTTAGGTACACATCAGTAAGCACAATAGTTTTTGCTTTACATATCAAATAAATTTAGAAAAGTCAAGAGAGGAAACGTGTTGTATTTATGCATATTTTTCTCTTTCCATTATTCTTTCTTCCTTCCTGATTGCTATGGTTCCTCTCTGTGTCCCCACCCAAATTGCACGTTGAATTGTAATCCCCACGTGCTGAAGGAGAGCCTGCTGGGAGGTGACTGGATCATGGGGGACAGTTTCTAATGGTTTAGCACTGTTCCCCTGGAGCTGTGTCATGAGTGAGTTCTCACGAGATCTGATTATTTAAAAGTGTGCGTCACTTCCTCCTTCGTGCTCTCTCTCCTGCCACGGCCATGTGAAGAAAGCGCTTGCTTTCTTTTTGCCTTCTGCCATGTTTGCAAGCTTCCTGAGGCTTCCCAGTCGTGCTTCCCGTTAAACCTGCAGAATTGTGAATCAATTAAACCTCTTTTCTTCATAAATTACCCAGTCTTGGGTAGTTCTTTATAGCAGTGTGAGAACAGACTGGTACACTGATGTTCCAAGTATCTTCTCGTATCTTTTCCTTTCTTTGTAAAGAACTTCTTTTACCGTTCTTTTAGGAAAGAACTGCTGGTAAGAGTTTCCCCTTCATCTTGATTTCTTCTTCATTCCTGAAGGATAATTTCAGTGTACAGAATTCTAGGTTGACAATTGCTTTCTTTCAGGTCAGGACTTCAAAAATGGCGTACCCCTTCCTCTGGTTTTTGTAGTTTCTGATGAGGAATCATTGTCATTTGAATTTGATTTTCTCTACATGTAAAATATCTTTTCTCTTTTGTGACTTACAAGATGTTTTGTCCTTAGTTTTTAGATGTTTGACTATGATGTGTCATGATGTAGATATATTTGGATGTGACCTATTAAGGGATTCTTCCAGCTACTTTAATCTGTAGATGTGTGAATCTTGTCTAAATTGGAAAGTTATTAGCTGGGCACAGTGGTGTATGCCTGTAGTCTTAGCTATGCAGGAAGCTGAGGCAGGAGGATTACTTCAGCCCAGGGGTTTGAGACTGCAGTGAGCTATGATTGTGCCACTGTACTCCAATCTGGGTGACAGAGTAAGACCCTGTCTCTAAAAAAAAAATTACAATAATTGGGGAAGTTTTCAGCCATTTTTTCTTTAACAGTCTTAGCTTCTTTCTCATGCCTTTCTGGGACTGCAGTGACACAAATGTTAGATTTTAGCCAGGCACAGGGGCTCATGCCTGTAATCTCAACACTTAGGGTGGCCAAGGCAAGAGGATCACTTGAACTCAGGAAGTTGAGACCAGCCTGGACAACATAACAATACCTCATCTCTAAAAGCAAAAAAAAAAAAGCCAGGTGTGGTGTCACATGCCTCTAAGTCCCAGCTACTTAAGAGGCTGAGATGGGAGAGTTTCTTGAGCCCAGGAGGTCAAGGTTGCAGTGAGCTGTGATCACACCACTGCACTCCAGCCTGGGCAACAGAGCAAGATCCTCTCTCAACAACAACAAATTAGATTTTTAGTTATTGTCCTAAAGGACCCCGAGGCTTTTCTTTCAGTCTATTTTCTCTTTCTTCAGATGGGGTAATTTTTATTGCTCTTCCTTCACATTTACTGATTCTTTCCTTCCTCATACTCATTCTTCTGTTAAAGAGCCAATCAACTTGGTTTTTAAATTTTGGGTAATTATATTTCTACAGTTACAAAAACTCCATTTGGTCCTTTTTTATATTATTTATTTACTTAATAAAACTGTCTTTTTTATTTGTTTCAAGCATTTGTTTATAGTTTAATGAAACATTTTTGTGATAGCTACTTTAAAATCTTTGTCAGATAATTCCAGCATTTCAGTGTTAGCACCGTTGATTACATTTTTTCATTCAAGTTAATATTTCCCTGGTTCTTGATATGGCAAGTAGTTTGGTTTTGAAACCTGGATACTTTGGGTGTTTTATGAGACTCTGGATCTTATTTAAACCTTCCTGGCCTCCTCTGACACCACTTCAGTAGAAGCAGGTAGGGAGAGCTGCCTCATTAGCACCAGATAGGGGTAGAAGTCCACATTTCGCATTCCTATTTCCCAACTATGTCATAACCCCTACAGGGGACAGGATCCTCAGTATTGCTGGACAGAAGAGGGAGGGGAGGCTTAGCTTCCCACTAGACCTCTGCAGATATCACTCTGACTGGGAGTAGCAGGAGTGCCTCACTACTGTCCCCACACTGTCCCCACATAGCCTCCATTGACCCCCCAGGGCCTCCATTGACCCCCCAGGGCCTCGGTACTCCTCAGAATGGCAGCAAAAGTCCTGAGTCTCTACTAGGCCTCCTACAACACAACCTTTATTCCTGTTGGGTGTGTAGGAAGTACAGGCTTCCCACGTGACCTCAAATGACCCTGAGAAGTGGAGTCTCATTGCTGGCTGGCAGGGGTACAAGTCCAAGCTCTTTACTCTGCCTCTTGTGACACCACCCCATGCAGGGATTGCGGGTCCTGATAAGAGTGGAGGTCAAGGCTCCCCATTCACCTGGGTTGGCCATTGCTTTTTCTGTGGTGTTTGGGTGCAGCAGTAGAGCACGTGTTATCTTAACGTTTTCTATCTGTCTCTACCGCTCCCTGCCTGAGCCTTTGTCTAGAGTGAGAAGGCTTTTGTTGGGGCTCTTTTCATCTATGTCCATTGGTGTTTACAGGTTGCTGATTTCTTTAGCTCCAAGTCTAGAACATAGGAGGCAAAAAAGAAAATCTAGGGAACCCACCATGATGCTCTTCTTGGGTTCCCACATCCCTAGACAGTGCTTTCTTCTCCCTACTCTTCAGAGCCTTCTTATATATATATTTTTTACATATAACGTTCAGGGTTGTTACTTGTACTTAGTGGCAGGAATACGGAAAACTACATCTATTCTATCTTCCCAGAAGTGGAAGTTCCAACAATGAACTATTTCAGAAATTTATCTGCCATTTATTTTTCTGAAATATTTAAGAACCTTTTAGATTTGCCAATTCCTCTAATTGAAGCAAATGTTTCAGGGAGGCAATCGGTAAAGAAAATGAAGCATCCATCCAGCATCATCCCACTGGGAGGAAAGGAGGAAACCAAAAGAAGGTAAACAATAGCAAAACAATCTCTGAAGGAGTAAATCAAGGTGGAGTTGATGCGTAAGGGGGAATAAAACTACCCCAATTATCTGGAAGTTACACTAAATGAAAAGCAAGTCTCCAAGATAGAAGCTGAGCATGACAAACAAATGCCAACAATATCAGGTAAACACGGAATGTTTCAGGTACACAATGCAAATTGTTATTAATCAGAATTAGTACTTGGCAGGTTGTATTTTAAGTGACTATATATGGAAGCCATTAAGCCTTAATTGTTGGAAGGAATGGAGACAAGGAAGGAAGAAGGGTAAGGGAAGGAATGTTTTTGCTCTCTTCCCTCTGCAGTCCTGAACCTAATCATAGATCAGGTTGTGCCTCATGCAGTTGGGATGCCAAAAGCGATGCATAAGTGGTGTTTTTCGCCCTGCTGCATGCTTTCCTGGGTCTTAGGTCTTTAAACATGGCTCTTCCTGGCATCCTTATCACTTTGCTGAACTACTCACTGCAGGTAGTGCTTCAGTTCAACAATGAGGGATCCTTTCTTCCACAGCTTCCCTACTCCAGGCACTTGGAAAGTGGATCATCTCTGACAGTTAAATTCCAAAACAAACACTTAGCAGATTGGAACATAATTACGCCAATTTATTATCAAAAGCCAGAATAGCTCTCAGGCCAGCAATACCAGATTGAAATTAGAAAGATGCTGGACTACCTTAGAAACAGTGTGCCAAGAAGAAGGAGAATGATCAGTAATGCAAACAGAGAAAAGAGCAAGTGAAGAGCAAATTTTGGCCCCGTGTCTGCTGCCCTGTGCACAGGAGAAGATGTTCTATCGCCAGAGAGCAGAAACCTCTTCATGGGGCAGGATGTCCCGTTAAGGAGATGGGCTCATGGGGCTGCCACATCAGCCTCCTCTTGCTAACAGCCCGTGCTCCCTGAGAAGCTCCTGATTGTAATTTGGCTCCCGTGAAGACTTGTCTGCGAATAGAGAATAGGCTGCACAGAGGAGCGAATCATCTACTCTGCTTTGAGTTCTTATTGTAAAGTAATAAATGGGTATTTTGGTTTTTAATCATCAGCCCCTGGTGACTTTTGTGTGAGTGAGTCCTCTCACTCAAATACTTCTGAGAACACGAACAATCACATTCTGAGCCTGAAAAGCCAAGGACCGGGGTAAGGCTAATGGGTCTCCTGCATTCCTGGGGAGACATGCCTTGTGGGCAGCCAGTCTTCCTTGGGGATAACTCTCATTGCTTGTTCCCTTCAAATGCAACAAGTAACCTCCACCCCGCTTCAGGTCAGACGCCTGGATGACTTACACTTACCTCCGGGCACCATCCAGCTGAGACACCACATGCAGGCTGCCAGGCTAGACCTTCACCACGTACTGCCGCTGGGTCTGAGTCCCAAACTTGCCTTATCCAAGTCAGCTACTTTCAGTTCCAGGTGCTGGCCCCTGACCATCGGCCTCCACACACCATGATTGCCATGTCTCAGGACACAGCACAGGCCAGGAAGCAGCAAACACAATTATAATGGGTTGAATACTTTTAAGTACATTTACAACCTCCCCAAACATTATAAATCGTTATTATTGCAGACTTTGGGTCTGAGGCCCACTGAGAAAAACTTTTCAAGCAATTCAATGCTTTCAGCATTCAATACTGTCTAGTATTTAAGTGCATAATGGAATTGCATATGCGAGGAATGTTTACTTTATCAATATAATTGCAAACATGACCCACACCTCATGTAAAACAAGTCATAAATCATAACCTGCCAGTAAGTCTTGTCAAAGCATCAAAACACAACTGGAGATAAAAATCAGCTAATGCTGTTTCATGCTTGAATTCAGCTTCTAAGCAGAGAACTGTTTGAGCTCACAGAGACTCAGGTAGGTTAATAAAGAGATATGTTTTTGTGTCCAGCAACTGAACCATATCAAATAATGACTGTATGAACCAGGGGGCTTCCTGGGAGTGGGGGTGCTGCCTCTAGAGTTCAAAATTGCCCCCACTGTCTTCCTCCCACTTGTAAGTTAAGGGCAATCCCTCAGGCCCTCAGCAGCTGGCCCTCACACCTCAGCCCTCTCCCAACTCCAGCCAGATCCAGGGCTCAAGTACTGAGCAATGTCAAAGGGTAAAAAAGAGTTCCAGATTTAGTAGCTACCACCACACAATACTGGGCTGCAGGTGGGCCTGGGTTCCTTCCTTCATCCACTGAAGTCCTCCACCTTGCCTGTTTCCAAACAGTTTCTAAGATAATGGATTAAATGAAAAATACAAAATGTTATTACTTTTTCACGTTCACAGACGTAATAACATGCTAAACCTGAGAGAGATTTCCACTTCAATGGACAAAAACATTTTCCCAATCTTTGGCCAGCCGTGCTAGGAAAATTGCACAACTCTCCATGTTTTTCTTATCTTTCCTACATATTCAAATATAATTTACTTAAACCAGCATGTCTCAATCTGTGTATCAGGTTCTATGAACTGTTAGAAAAAAAATCTCAGATTCTACGTTTGGAAGTGTTCCATGAGATATCTAACGCTTAGAGGCTCACAGGAAGCATTCGTACATTTAGAATCTAAAAGATTCTAAGCAGTTTTGTGGTAAAGAACCAATTAGACATTAATTAATTCTAATTATTGATTGGTATGTTTGCATATGTATGTATGTGCATACGAAATATCTATTTCCAAACACTTTATTGAGGTATGATACATACAATAAAATGTACTCATGTTTATGCCATAGTTTAATTTGTTAACAAATGTATATACCCATGAAACCACCACAACACAAAATATAGAACATTTCCATCACTTCCAAAAATTTTCTCATCATTCCCTCCATAAATCCATAACCCCAGTCTAATGACGAGAAGAACATTCCACAAACCCTAATCAAGCAGCACTGCACAAACCTGACCAGTATTCTTCAAAACTGTCAAGTCATGAAAAACTAGGAAAGAATGAGAAACTGACTCAGACCAGAGGAAGGGAAGGGATCATCACAACTAAACACGAGATGCTGGATTGGACCCTGGAGCAATAAAAAAGTATTAATGGAAAACCTGGTGAAATCAGAATAAAGGCTGGAGTTTACTTTAACAGCATTGTCCCTAAGCTGTTCCTCAGTTTTGATAAACACGTCACGGTACTGCACGATGACACCGTGCAGGGGCAGTGAAAGTGAGTGCAGACAGTGGAGAAATTCCCTGCCCATTTGCTGTCTCACAGTTCCCACAGGTCAGGAGTCCCGGCAGGCTCAGCTAGATCCCCTGCTAAGGTTCTCTGGTCTGCAATCAAGGTGTCAGTCTGGCTGCATTCCTTCCAGGAACATGGGGTCTTCTTCCAAGCGCATGTGAATGTTGGAAGAATTAGTTCCATGTGGGCTTGTAACTAGGAGTCCAGGTTTTCTGCTAGTTGCTGGTGGAAGCAGCTCTCCGGGAACAGAGGTCCCCAGGTTCCTCTCCACTTGCCCCTCCTCCTAGGCCCCACAAGTGCCTGCCTGCCTCTTCCAGGCCAGTGACACACTCCCTCAAGACTGTTAAGACAGAGTCTTACATAATGTGACATAATCATGGGCATGAGAGCTCACAGCTTTGTTATCTAATATAATCAAGGCAGTGACGTCCTGTTGCCCATCGATTAGAAGCAAGTCACGGGCCAGGTGCAGTGGCTCATGCCTGTAATCTCAGCACTTTGGGAGGTCAACGTGGGTGAATCACTTGAGCCCAGGAGTTCAAGACCAGTCTGGGCAACATAGTGAGACCCCTGTCTCTACAAAAAAATAAAAATTGGCCGGGCGCGGTGGCTCAAGCCTGTAATCCCAGCACTTTGGGAGGCCGAGACGGGCGGATCATGAGGTCAGCATATCGAGACCATCCTGGCTAACACGGTGAAACCCCGTCTCTACTAAAAAATACAAAAAAAAAACTAGCTGGGCGAGGTGGCGGGCACCTGTAGTCCCAGCTACTTGGGAGGCTGAGGCAGGAGAATGGCTTAAACCCGCGAGGCGGAACTTGCAGTGAGCTGAGATCCGGCCACTGCACTCCAGCCTGGGCGACAGCGAGACTCCATCTCAAAAAATAAAAATAAATAAAAAAGAAATAAATAAAAATAAATAAATACAAATAATTGGCCAGGCATGGTGGCACACACCTGTGGTCCTAGATACCTGGGAGGCTGAGATGGGAGAATCGCTTGAGCCCAGGAGTTCCAGGCTGCAGTGAGCTATGATTGCACCACTACACTCCAGCCTTGGAGACAGAGTGAGACTCTGTCTCCAAAAAAAAAAAAAAAAACGGTGGGAAATGGAGTGAGGGGCTCACAATCCTGCTTACACTCAAAGGAGGTGGGGCGGGGCAGGTGTATTACTCAGGAGTTATACCAGGTGGCAAAGGTGAAAAGACTATCTCAATTCTTTTATGTAGACGTAACACTGTTCTACATATTCACTCTCCTCTTCAAATCCCGGCAGGAGAGACAGCGAGTGAAGGGAAAAGTGCTACACACTTTCAAACAATCAGATCTCGTGATAACTCACTGTCCCAAGAACAGCAAGGGAGAACTCCATCCCACTATCCAGTCACCTCCCACCAGGTTCCTCCTCTGACATGTGGGGATTACAATTGGTGATGAGATTTGGGTGGGGACACAGAGCCAAACCATATCAGGAACAAGCACAATAAAACAAAGTTTGCAGTAAAGCTTTATCAAGATTTGGAAAGGCATAGATTCGATTTAGTGGGAACCCATATTACTTCCTAGGATGAACATGTCCTCATTACTTCTCACACAAATTCTGTCCCTGAACTTTTCTTCTTCAAAGATCATGCTTGGATTATGCCCTGAACTTTTTCATCTTCAAGGATCGTGCTTGGATTATGTCACGATAAACAAAATATTCTTCAATTTTAAGAGAAAAATGTCATCTGGCATATTACAAGTGGCACTAGCTTATATTTGGGTCAATTAAAAGACTTTTGCTTAGGGTATATATATTACAGGACAAAATCATAGTTGTGTTGTTCCCAAGGGTGGAAAAGTAGGTTTTTTATTGTGGTTTTACTTGTTTTGTTTTAAAAAGAACGGCACGGATATTTGTGTCAGAAACCCTTGAAGAGATTCCATTCTAAAAGAAAGGTAAGACTCTGACTTAATCTTAAGAACACAAGTTTTCATGCAATGCAAAACCCATGTATACTATAACATAGTATAACAGGCATTTCTAAATGACAATTAAAATGACCCATTTCTGTAAAAAATAGCATCTTACGTCCTCCTCTATGCTGACTAGTCCAAAATAAGAATCACAGGAGAATTCTGATAATTAACAAAATAGCAAATTTAGTTCAAAAAGTAGTCTTTTATGCTTTGCAGAAAACATAGAATTGAAAAATCAAGCACATTACGTTGGAAGCATTGAAAGGAATGAATAGGAAGTGTTGGGTAAATGCTGGCAATTGTTCCAACCCATCTTTGAACGCAGGAAGAGACGTGAATACAGGAAGCAGCTCAACAGGATCCATTCAGACTCATCCGTCCCTCCTGTCTCCAGGAACTCCACGGGGAAACCGTGGCATGACAGCTGGTGGGACATGAGCACTGAGAGAAGCCACAGAGAGGCCACATCAAATGTTCCAACAAGCCATCAGGAATGGTGGGCCATCTTCGGAATCAGACAAACACCGCACACAGAGCCACGCATACAGAAGAAGCCGCAAGTAGACCACTGCCTAAAATCATCCATGAACTGTGATTGAAACCAAAAAGCCTCAGAATATTGGAGCAATAAGTAACCTTAGAGATCCTCAAATAAATGAATTCGTTTACATTTTTTTAGTGAAACATATAACCATGCTTGAAAATGGCATACTAGGAGGTACAATTGAAATTGTATTTTTATGTGTATGTTTTATTTTAGAATAACCTTTTATTAACCTATACTTCTAAATTTCAATGCTGTTTCTATTTCTATGATACTTACTGTGTCAATGCATTTCAGATTTTGCAATATTTCTGTGTTTGCTCAAAGCCTTTACTTTAAGAGATGATCTGATATTGCTCGTGTATCTGTAATCAGACAGGTGACTAGCAAGATAAGAGAATGTTACTTTAAAAGCATAAATCTTCTTGGGATCCAATTATTTGTGAGTGCTCCTCAGCTCCCTCAGGAAAAGAAACTGCTGACATTCTGGTGAAGAAACAGGTAGAGCTCAGGCTGCCCTGCTCTCCTTTGCGGGTACGTTCTTTTAACAAATGAAAGGTGAGCAGACGGCAAACTGGTCTTCATCTTCCCAAAATTTATAAAAAAAAAGCGGAACTCATGGCAAATTATATACATACATGAGCACATGCACGAACCCCAGGCTTCCTGGAAGCTGCCCAAATCCAAAGGGATCCTAAAAATCATCCCCTTTAAAAAGCTGTCATCCTGGACAAAACACTGTCCTACACATTCACTCTCCTCTCCCACACATCTCAAAGAAAGCAAAATACCAGTGCTCTTAGCAGACTCATGATCATTCTTGGTCTTCCCAGAAGGAAACGAAATGGCTATCCCTCCTGAGGTACAAATTACCTTTGTGGCACGGTAATCATCATTTTGGCCATATGTAGCTGATTTCTGAGGTTCTAAGCACCCCTTGTGCTAACAAAACAATAGAGCCAGGTCTGATCAGCATTAAGACCTCTACATCCCTGTTGCCAAGCACACACTTCTAAGATGTGCTCTGGCCTGACAGGCTTCCCTTGTTACAAACACTAGAATAAAATGAATCAGATCCTCAAGGATACTAAGGGAAAATCTAACTGACTATATCTTTTCCTTTCCATCTTAGCTCTTACCTGTGTTCTCCAAGGGAAATCTAAACTAACTGCCAGGTTCCTGAGAGGATCCAGACACATCTGCAAGCTTGAGGCATTTTGCGTGCTGCATAAGCACTGGGAAAATCAGTCTCGGGGATCAAGGACTCCCTGGTGTCCTGTACACATGCCGTGTCGTGTAATTTGTGTGCATTAGCTCATTTAACCCCTACAGTGACCCTCAGAGCAGAGGTTCTAAGAGTATGTCCATGGATCCCTGGGAGTTCCCCATGGCACATTATTTTTTATTATTTTATTTTAATATTGTATTAAAACTTGTATAATATTTTAATAAGTTTGTGTATATTTAAATGATACTATTTTTAATCATTTTACTTTTATAATTTTTATAACTTTTTTTAATACTACAATGACATTATTTGCCTCTCTCACTGCACTGACATTCTTTTTAAGCTCTATGGATTCTTTTTTTAAATTTATTCACTTATTTATTTTTTATTATACTTTAAGTTCTGGGATACAGGTGCAGAACGTGCAGATTCATTACATGCTCCACGACGGTTTGCTGCACCCGTTAACCCGTCACCTATATTAGGTATTTCTCCTAATGCTATCCCTCCCCTTTCCCAGCACCCACCAACAGGCCCCGGAGTGTGATGTTCCCCTCCCTATGTCCACGTGTTCTCATTGTTCAAATCCCACTTATGAATGAGAACATGTGGTGTTTGGTTTTCTGTTTCTGTGTTAGTCTGCTGGGAATGAGTGTTTCCAGCTTCATCCATGTCCCTGCAAAGGACATAAACTCATTCTTTTCTATGGCTGCATAGTATTCCATGATGTATATGTGCCACATTTTCTTTATCCAGCCTATCATTGATGGGCATTTGGGTTGGTTCCAAGTCTTTGCTATTGTGAAAAGTGGCACAATAAACATACGTGTGCATGTGTCTTTATAGTAGAATGATTTATAATCCTTGGGTATATACCCAGTAATGGGATAGCTGGGTCAAATGATATTTCTGGTTCTAGATCCTCGAGGAATCACCACACTGTCTTCCACAATGGTTGAACTAATTTGCACTCCCACCAACAGTGTAAAAGTGTTCCTGTTTCTCCACATCCTCTCCAGCACTTGTTGTTTCCTGAATTTTTAATGATTGCAATTCTAACTGGCATGAGATAGTATCTCATTGTGGTTTTGATTTGCATTTCTCTAATGACCAGGGATGATGAGCTTTTTTTCATATGTTCATTGACTGCATAAATGTCTTCTTTTGAGAAGTGTCTGTTCATATCCTTCACCTACTTTCTGATGGGGTTGTTTATTTTTCTTGTAAATTTGTTTAGGTTCCTTGTAGATTCTGGATATTAACCCTTTGTCAGATGGATAGACTGCAAAAATTTTCTCCCATTCTGTAGGGTGCCTGTTCACTCTGATGATAGTTCCTTTTGCTGTGCAGAAGTTCTTTCGTTTAATGAGATCCCATTTGTCAATTTTGGCTTTTGTTGCAATTGCTTTTGGTGTTTTAGTCATGAAGTCCTTGCCCATGCCTATGGCCTGAATGATATTGCCTAGGTTTTCTTCTAGGGATTTTATGGTTTTAGGTCTTATTGAATCCATCTTCAGTTAATGTTTGTATAAGGTGTAAGGAAGGGGTCCAGTTTAGTGTTCTGCATATGGCTAGCCGGTTTTCCCAACACCATTTATTAAATAGGGGATCCTTTCCTCATTGCTTGTTTTTGCCAGGTTTGTCAAAGATCAGATGGCTGTAGATGTGTGGTATTATTTCTGAGGCCTCTGTTCTGTTCCATTGGTCTATATACTGTTTTGGTACCAGTACCATGTTGTTTTGGTTACTGTACCCTTGTAGTATAGTTTGAAGTCAGGTAGCGGGATGCCTCCAGTTTTGTTCTTTTTGCTTGGGATTGTCTTGGCTATATGGGCTCTTTTTTGGTTCCATATGAAATTTAAAGTAGTTTTTTCTAATTCTGTGAAGAAAGTCAATGGTAGCTTGATGGAAATAGCACTGAATCTACATATTACTTTGCGCAGTATGGCCGTTTTCACAATATTGATTCTTTCTATCCATAAGCCTGGAATGTTTTTCCATTTGTTTGCATCCTCTCTTATTTCCTTGAGCAGTGGTTCGTAGTTCTCCTTGAACACATCCTTCACATACCTTGTAAGTTATATTCCTAGGTATTTTATTCTCTTCATAGCACTTGTGAATGGAAGTTCATTCATGATTTGGTCCTCTGTTTGTCTATGATTGGTGTATAGGAATGCTTGTGATTTTTGCACGTTGATTTTGTATCCTGAGACTTTGCTAAAGTTGCTTATCAGCTTAAGGAGTTTTTGGGCTGCGATGATGGGGTTTTCTAAATACACCATGTCATCTGCAAACAGAGACAATTTGACTTTCTCTCTTCCCATCTGAATACGCTTCATTTCTCTTGCCTGACTGCCCTGGCTAGAACTTCCAATACTATGCTGAATAAGAGTGGTGAGAGAGGGCATCCTTGTCTTGTGCCAGTTTTCAAAGGGAATCCTTCCAGCTTATGCCCATTCAGTATGATATTGGCTGTGGGTTTGTCATAAATAGCTCTTACTATTTTGAGGTATGTTCCATCAAGACCTAGTTTATTGAGAGTTTTTAGTATGAAGCGGTGTTGAATTTTATCAAAGGCCTTTTCTGCATCCATTGAGATAATCATGTGGTTTTTGTCATTAGTTCTGTTTATGTGATGGATTACGTTTGCTGATTTGCATATGTTGAACCAGACTTGCATCCCAGGGATGAAGCCAACTTGATCGTGGTGGATAAGGCTTTTCATGTGCTGCTGGATTCAGTTTGCCAGTATTTTATTGAGGATTTTTGCATCAATGTTCATCAGGAATATGGGCCTGAAATTTTCTTTTTTGTTGTGTTTCTGCCGGGTTTTGGTATCAGGATAACGCTGGCCTCATTAAATGAGTTGGGGAGGAGACCTTCTTTTTCTATTGTTTAGAATAGTTTTTGAAGGAATGGTACCAGCTCCTCTTTGTACCTCTGGTAGCATTTGGCTGTGAATCTGTCTGGACCTGGACTTTTTTTTTGTTGGTAGGCTATTAATTACTGCCTCAGTTTCAGAACTTGTTATTGGCATATTCAGGGATTCGAATTCTTCCTTGTTTAGTCTTGCAAGGGTGTATGTGTCAAGGAATTTATCCCTTTCTTCTAGATTTTCTAGTTTACTTGCATAGAAGTGTTTATAGTATTCTCTGATGGTAGTTTGTATTTCTGTGGGATCAGAATCATTTTTTGTTGTGTCTATTTGATTCCTCTCTCTTTTCTTCTTTATTAGTCTGGCTAGAAGTCTATATATTTTGTTAATCTTTTCAAAACATCCTCTCCTGGATTCATTAATTTTTTTAAAGGTTTTTCATGTCTCTATCTCCTTCAGTTCTGCTCTGATCTTAGTTATTTCTTGTCTTCTGCTAGCTTTTGAATTTCTTTGCTCTTGCTTCTCTAGTTCTTCTAATTGTGATGTTAGGGTGTCGATTTTAGATCTTTCCTGTTTTCTCCTGTGGGCATTTAGCGCTACAAATTTCCCTCTCAACACTGCTTTAGCTGTGTCGCAGAGATTCTGGTACATTGTGTCTTTGTTCTCATTGGTTTCAAAGAACTTATTTATTTCTGCCTTAATTTTGTTACTTACCCCATAGTCATTCAGGAGAAGGCTGTTCAGTTTCCATGTAGTTGCAGAGTTTTGAGTGAGTTTCTGAATCCTGAATTTAATTTGATTGCACCGTGGTCTGAGAGGCTATTTGTTATGATTTCTGTTCTTTTACATTTGCTGAGGAGTGTTTTACTTCCAATTACATGGCCAGTTTTAGAATTAGTGCTATGTGGTGCTGAGAAGAATGTATATTCTATTGATTTGGGGTGGAGAGTTCTGTAGACGTCTATTAAATCTGCTTGGTCCAGAGCTGAGTTCAAGTCCTGAATATCCTTGTTAATTTTCTGTCCCATTGATCTGTTTAATATTGACAGTGGGATTTTAAAGACTCCCACTATTATTGTGTGGGAGTCTAAGTTTCTTTGTAGGTCTCTAAGGACTTGCCTCATGAATCTGGGTGCTCCTGTATTGGGTGCATATATATTTAGGATAGTTAGCTCTTCTTGTTGCATTGATCTGCATAACGGTAAAGTACCATTATGTAATGCCCTTGTCTTTTTTGATCTTTGTTGGTTTAAAGTCTGTTTTATTAGAGACTAGGATTGCAACACATGCTTTTTTTGTTTTTTCTTTCCGTTTTCTTGGTAAATAGTCCTCCATTCCTTTATTTTGAGCCTATGTGTGTCTTTGCATGTGAGATGGGTCTCCTGAACACAGCCCACCAATGGGTCTTGACTCTTTATTCAATTTGCCAGTCTGTGTCTTTTAATTGGGGCATTTAGCCCATTTACATTTAAGGTTAACATTGTTATGTGTGAATTTGATCCTGTCATCATGATGCTAGCTGGTTATTTTGCATATTAGTTGATGCAGTTTCTTCATAATGTCATTGGTCTTTATATTTTGGTATGTTTTTGCAGTGGCTGGTACCGGTTTTTCCTTTCCATATTTAGTGCTTCCTTCTGGAGCTCTTGTAAGGCAGGCCTGGTGGTGAAAAAATCCCTCCGCATTTGCTTGTCTGGAAAGGATTTTATTTCTCCTTTGCTTATGAAGCTTAATTTAGCTGGACATGAAATTCTGGGTTGAAAATTCTTTTCTTTAAGAAAGTTGAATATTGTCCCCCACTCTCTTCTGGCTTGTAGGGTTTCTGCAGAGAGATCCACTGTTAGTCTGATGGGCTTCCCTTTGTGGGTAACCTGACCTTTCTGTCTGGCTGCCCTGAACATTTTTTCCTGCATTTCAACCTTGGTGAATCTGACGAGTATGTGTCTTGGGGTTGCTCTTCTCGAGGAGTATCTTAGTGCTTAGTGGTGATCTCTGTATTTCCCAAATTTAAATGTTGGCCTGTCTTGCTAGGCTGGGGAAGTTCTCCTGAATAATATCCTGAAGTATGTTTTCAAACTTGATTCCATTCTGCCCGTCACTTTCAAGTACACCAATCAATCGTAGGTTTGGTCTTTTCATATAGTCCCATATTTCTTTGAGGCTTTGTTCATTCCTTTTCATTCTTTATCCTCTAATCCTGTCTTCATGCTTTATTTCATTAAGTTGATCTTCAATTTCTGATATCCTTTCTTCCGCTTCATTGATTTGGCTATTGATACTTGTGTATGGTTCACGAAGTGCTCATGCTGTGTTTTTTCAGCTCCATTGGGTCATTTATGTTCTTTTCTAAACTGGTTATTCAGTTAGCAGTTCCTCTAACCTTTTATCAAGGTTCTTAGCCTCCTTGCATTGGGTTAGAACATGCTCCTTTATCTCAGAGGAGTTTGTTATTACCCACCTTCTGAAGCCTACTTCTGTCAATTTGTCAAATTCATTCTCCATCTGGTTTTGTTCCCTTGCTGGCGAGGAGTTGTGATCCTTTGGAAAAGAAGAGGAATTCTGATTTCTGGAATTTTCAGCATTTTTGCACTGGTTTTCCCTCATCTTCATGGATTTATCTACCTTTGATCTTTGATGCTGAGGAACTTTGAATGGGGTTTTTGCGTGGGCATCCTTTTTGTTGATGTCAATGTTATTGCTTTCTGATTGTTAGTTTTCCTTCTACAGTCAGACGCCCCCTTCTGCAGGTCTGCTGGAGTTTGCTGGAGGTCCACTTCAGACCCTGTTTGCCTGGGTATCATCAGTGGGGGCTACAGAACAGCAAAGTTTGCTGCCTGTTCCTTCCTCTGGAAGCTTTGTCCCAGAGGGGCACCTGCCAGATGCCAGCTGGAACTCTCCTGTATGAGGTGTCTGTTGACCCTTGCTGGGGAGTGTCTCCCAGTCAGGAGGCACAGCGGTCAGAGACCTGCTTGAGGAGGCAGTCTGTCCCATAGCAGAGCTCAAGCGCTGTGCTAGGAGATCTGCTGCTCTCTTCAGATCCAGCAGGCTGGAACGTTTAAGTCTGCTGAAGCTACACCCACAGCCACCGCTTCCCCCAGGTGCTCTGTCCCATGGAGATGGAAGTTTTTTCTATAAGCCCCTGACTGAGGCTGCTGCATTTCCTTCAGAGATTCCCTGCCCAGAGAAGAGGAATCTAGAGAGGCAGTCTGGCTATAGCAGCTTTGTGAGAATTTCCAGCCAGTGGATCTTAGCTTGTTGGGCTCCATGCGGCTGGGACCTGCTGAGCAAGACTACTTGGCTCCCTGACTTCAGCTCCTTTCCAGGGGAGTGAACGGTTCTGTATTACTGCAGTTCCAGGCACCACTGGAGTATGAAGAAAAACTCCAGCAGCTAGTGCGGTGTCTGCTCAAATGGCCGTCCAGTTTTGTGCTTGAAACCCAGGGCCCTGGTGGTGTAGGGACCCGAGGGAATCCCCTGGTCTGTAGGTTGCAAAAACCGTGAGAAAAGCATAGTATCTGGGCCAGACAGCACCTTCCCTCACCGCACAGTCCCTCACAGCTTCCTTTGGCTAGGAGAGGGAGTTCCCCAACCCCTTGCACTTCCCAGGTGAGGCAATGCCCCACCCTGCTTTTGCTCACCCTCTGTGGGCTGCACCCACTGTCTAAGCAGTCCCAATGAGATGAACTGGGTACCTCAGCTGGAAATGCAGAAATCACCTGCCTTCTGTGTTGGTCTTGCTGGGAGCTGCAGACCGGAGCTGTTCCTCTTCAGCCACCTTGCCTGGAACCAGTTCACTACATGGACATTTGTAATGATGATGCACAAGCAATGTTGGGGGAAATTGCTGGTGCCTTTGCACAAATCAGTGCAGTGGCATGAAACTGTATGGGTGGCCATTGGATTCTTCACTACCAAAGTTTAAAAAGAAGTCAGTTTTATTTAAGAAAGTTTTTGATAAACATGTAGCAATTTTTTATTTTATTAAATCTCCACCCTTGAGTTCCCATCGTTTTATTATTCTGTGAGACAAATGGGAAGTTCTCACAATGTGCTTCCGCTGCATATGGAAGAAAACCGTCATTTAAGGAAAAGCACTTATACAGGTATCTGAGCTGTGAGCTGACCCAACTTCTCCTTTCATGGTACACCATTTTTATAGTGCCTGTGACAATGACTGACATGTCAATTATGATCATATGGATGGGTATCTGGAAGCCGTTTTCTTGAAAATAAAGTAAGCATCTGACTTGAAGAAAAACAACTAGAGTATTTGTTCCCAAGTAAAAAAAAATAGACCTTTCAAGCAAAAAAAAAACAATCTTAATTAGAAAACTGTATCTATCATGGTGAGCTTAACATCTTTCCAATCTTAAAGACTTTTTTACGAGGTCAATGAAAATGTTGACAAATGTGGGGGTTTGGGTCATCGTGTAATAAAATGGATAAATATTTGGAAGATCCTCATAACTCAGGGAACCCATGCATGACGCTACAAAATCATTCAAGGTAAAAGATCCATTCAAAGTGCAAGTTAGACTAATGGATTCAATGTAATCAAATAAAAAGTTCCCTGGTGTGGTTTCAGATTACACATTGCAACTAGCCATTGGGAAACTATAACTTGTGGAGTTTTGGTGTAGTCTCAAAGAAGAATATCCACAACTTCAATAGCTTTCTTGAAATCTATTAAAATATTCCTCCCTTTTCCAATTGTATTCTGTGTGAGGCCAGACTTGCAGTATGTATTTTAGCCAAAATGACAAAAAACAAGACTGAATGCAGAGGCAGATACAAATCCAGACGTTTTCTATTACTAAAGAGACATTAATGATATTAAAGATATTTGGGAAATGTAAAACAATGCCACTGTTCTCACTAAAGTATTCTTTGTTTTGGAAAATATGCTTTTCATTAAAAATGGTATTGTTAGTTTTAAATAAGCATATTAGAGATATTTTCAAGCTTCTTATTTTTACTTTCTAATACGGTAAATTAATATGAACTTTTGGGGTCCTCGATAATATTTAAAGGAGTTAACAGGAACTGCAACCAAAAATGTTGAGAACTGCTGCTTTACAGGTAAGTGCTACAATGGAATCCCATTTGTCTGTCAAAATCCAGACTGGTAGTAGAAATGTGGGTCGAAGGAAGGTGAACAAGTTAGGGAATCATAAATTGATAACATGTTCATACTTTAATCACTTTCCTTTAAAGAAAAGTATGCCAACATCGATCTCTGCCACTCTTTTGATCTAAGGATAAAACATTTTCTTTGAGGGTGGGTCTGCCTTTTGGAGTTTTGCAGTGTCTTTCTTGCATAAACTATACCCATAAAGCAATATCTAAGATTCCGAATTTTTTTAGTGAAGAACGATATTTAAAACACTGTGGAAATCAACCCAAATGAAGGCCCTCTCTAGGTTTCCAAACTACTTTACACTATTTTTTCTAGTTTTTAAACTGTAATCTCACTCATAGCTAATTCAACATAAAATTTTAACCCATCACTTATACTCTCTTTTCAAAACATCCAACTTAAATTTCATAAAAGCAGCAACTCTCTACACACAGACATTTTGAGGAGTTACAGAATATGTAAAACATTTTACTTACACTAAATTTCAACAAGCAGACACACACTTGGAAATAAATGCAATGATATCAGTAAGCATACATTCTTTGGGTAGAACTGCTATAGTTGACTTAAAATGCACATTGGTAAAGCATAAAATTTGTAAGAATTTTTTTTTAAAAATCCATTTCTTATAATAAGGGAAATTGGCCACGTTTACAGATTGGGAAATCTGTAGGTGTGGCTGTTCTAAAATTTCATATAATCTCTTTCATGCATGCATCTTACTTTTTTACTTTAATTTTGACTAACCCAGGTCCATTCCAGAATTGACTGGAGATGCCGATTTAACCCAGGGTTCTAAGCTGAGTTGGAAAATATTCATCTAGTTACTCAAGAGGCAACCAATCTTCTAAAAGTAGAGACTGAACAGTCAAATAAGTCTAGTTCCTCAGGAAATAAATTTCTATGTGGCTCCACTCCTTTAAAATAGGAAGGAACCATCCTTTGTATTTTGAGATGAATATCTGCTGTCTGTCTTCTCTTCTTCTCAACCAAAACCTAAAAGATTTCCCTAAGTCTGTGGTTCAGGGATGGAAGAAAAGATAATGTGCTTCAAGTAAAATAATAACAGCTAATTTTAAAACATTTCTAGTTAGTGACTAGAATGGGTTAGCACATTTTATTGTCATATCACAAGACAAAATTATCTCAAAGCCCACGGTCACATAGCCTCCCCACTTCCTGAAATGATAGCCCTGTGCCAAGAAAGATAAAGGTAGAATGTCCAGGTTTTCCAGGAAAACAGCATGGCTACATTGTGGTCAGCCACAGCTTTAGAAGATTCTCCCCTTCTAACTAAGCAAGCAGACTGGAGAAGTGCCTGTTGTCCAAGCTACTTCCAACACAAATTCCTAGAAAAACATACACCCCTTTTAGAGAATTTTCTTCTAAAGGAGACCTCATGTGTAGACAGTAATATGAAGACTTCAGTGAACAGGTTCAGAAGTTAATCACAACAAGAGTAACTCATAGACTCACTGACTTTCTTTCTTGTTAGCTGAGTTGAGAAATGCCTTAGACATCTCGAAATCTTTCATGAATGCAATGCTTTACCTCTTGATTTTTTACTCTTTCCAAGATTAAAATTTGTGATATACTTAACTCAGGATTTAGGCAAACTGAAGGTGAGATGAAAGGCAATAACCAAATAAATTCATTTAAAAATATTTTTTTCATTTAAAATTTGTGAAATGTTGTAGGTAATTTTTACTTTAGTTCTCACTTCTCTGTTTCCTGTTTTTTATTAAAGTTGAATATCTTAGGCCGGGCGCGGTGGCTCAAGCCTATAATCCCAGCACTTTGGGAGGCCAAGACGGGCGGATCACGAGGTCAGGAGATCGAGACCATCCTGGCTAACACGGTGAAACCCCGTCTCTACTAAAAAATGCAAAAAACTAGCCGGGCGATGTGGCGGCGCCTGTAGTCCCACCTACTCGGGAGGCTGAGGCAGGAGAATGGCGGGAACCCGGGAGGCGGAGCTTGCAGTGAGCTGAGATCCGGCCACTGCTCTCCAGCCTGGGTGACAGAGCGAGAATCCGTCTCAAAAAAAAAAAAAGTTGAATATCTTTCAGACATCTGAGAAATGTAGAACATTATTTGGCATTTAGCAACTTCACGCACTGAAGATAGCACCTTAAATTTCTCTGATGATACATTTTGGAATTGTTTTCTAACCTCAGCATACTTGTTGGTATCCTAATTCTGATGATATTATCCAGAAGTGACCGTGAAGAACACATTCTGTAGATTGACTAACTGGAGATAGCCTGCTCTTTGAACTTTACCCGTAGAGCTGCATGGTAATTACAACTGCAGTTCGTAGCAACGTTTCAGAAGAGAAGGAAGTCTCTGAACACGCATGAGTATCCCCTCCCTAATCATAAGCTATCACCAAAAGCATAAAATCACGGAATTTTAAATCAATGACTGATGCTAAATGTCATCTAGTTCAGTCCCAAAGAAATCAGGGCCCAATTTTCTCAGATGAAAAAGAAAATTACAATTGTTCTCAAAAGAGCATAATAATTTTTCTTCTGAAAATATAAAGCAAATTGTTTAAAAATAAGTGGAGAGTTTGGAGAGTTTCACACTTAGGTTTGTAAAATATAACAGCTTGAACTGGATTTTCAAATATGCTGTCACCTAGAAAACTAATATGTGGCCGTTTTGACTCCAGCAGCCCAAAAGTGGGTTTAGTGCAGCATTAAAAGAAGTAACCTTCCCAAAGCCAACAATGGGAACTCAAAGAGTGACTTTCAGGCACTCTCAGATAGCTGGAAATGTGAGCTTGGGGCTAGAGTGGGGAGAAGTGGGAAGGAAGCTGTCAAGAGAACCGAAGAGGTAATTTTGTCAGATTCACTGCTCAGCACATTCACAGAAAGCAGCATCTGTTAGTTCCTCTCCTTTCGTGATCCAACATTATCCACTTTTCTCATGCTTACATCAGCAACTAAACACACAACCTCTTAGTGTCCTGTTTGTAATCCATTATTTAAGGAGCTCATGCATAATCCATCACTACCATTGCCTCCTTGCTCATAGTACTACTGCACATGCAAGCAGTACTAAACCAGGAACTATATAACAAATGATGACAAGAAAAAGTTATTCATCTTAAGAAATGGAAAAAGGCTATATGTATCTATTGGTTGACCATCTGGAGGTGACCCAGGTTGCAAAAAAGTGCATTATTTGAAAGGCAATATTGCATTGTCAAAAGTCTGTATAGGTAAACAGACATGGGTTTGCTTGGACTTTTGGCAAATTAATTAACCTACACGGTGCTCAATTTCCTCACTGGTGAAATAGCTATTTTCATGCTCTCCTAGTTGGGATATTGTGAGCATTCAAGAAGACATATGTAAAAGTCTGGCCCACTGCCTAATCCATCCACAGAAAAGACTCAATAGATTGTAACAGAAACAGCAAGAGTGTCCATAAGAAAAGCATTTCCTTAGAAATTCTTCTAAGCCTAGAAGCAATAGTCCAGGACTTGCCTTTAAAGCAGATAAACTAACGACCTCCCTAGAACAAGATTTGCCTAGTAGTGGTCTGAGTCTATCAGTTTCCCATATTAAAGATTTCTTGCGGGGGAAAAATGCAGTTGAAGGCTTCCTATCGTCATGTACGTTTTAGATATTGTAGGTTAAGAAAGACCAATATTTCCTTACTAACTATTTCTTTGGGATTCAATGTGCTAATGAGCACTGAAAATATCCAAGACAGTAATATAGTATGAAGCACACCCCAAAAACCTATTCATAGCAGAATTGTTTTTAGGGAGTATAGTATGGGACAAGTGATTTATGGAAAAAATACTGGCAATTGCTGCCATAAAGATACAAGTGATCACAAAAAATTAATTTGACAATGTAAATGGGAATATTGCATGAAACTCAGAATTCTTCTTTAATAATTTTATTGACAATTAGCAACTCTGCAAATCTCTTTCTGACTTTTTATTTGTATAGTCTAAATATATACCTAAAAATTCAAATATCTGTTGTCCTGAAGGAGCCATGGGTTATGCCAGTCCTTGTCTCCGAAACTGTTGCCAGCACAGCTTGGGGGCTTGGCAGTGCCATTAGCTCAGTACTGAGCCACAAAACCAGAAATCTGATCTCCAAAGGGACCATGCAGGGGTGGGCCAGAGCAAAGCAAGATTTCAGTAGAATGAACTAAATTAAATTCCCCTCTGCTCAAGTCTGTGCAGAACTTTCTTGCCTGACAAAGTCATATGAAAACATATCCCTTAGTTTCTGCTTCTAATTCTGTCTCCAATAAAGAAGAACAAGAAAGTCAAGAGGACCAAATGGGGAACAAACTCTAGGACACCCTTGATAGCGAAACTATTCCATGTCATAGTTCAGGCAAAATCCAAGACTCTCAAGTCAAGCAAACAAATACTAAAGTGAGTCACTGGCCCACAAATTGCACTAATCACCAAATCCTGAAACCCACCTTCTCTTGCTGAATTTGAGCAGATAGTAACCAAGAATACAAATGGAGAAAGGGGGTTTGGCATGTGCAAAAGCATTAATGGGTGAAAGTAGCTCCCTAATCGTTATTTAAGGGACACTGTGGACTTTCATCTCCCCCAGAAATATCTCTACCTCAAAGCTTATCACTGGCAGTCTTTCATGCTTTTAAGTTTTTAAGCCCTGAGCACAAAACTACAAATCTCCCTTTAAGGGGATGGCACATGAACCTGTGCATCTCACATGGGACAAGTACTCACTGAGTAGCCACTATATGCTGGGCACTGTTCTAGATGCTGTGGATACAGCAATTGATTAAGAAAAAACTAAAGTCTCTCCCCCCTTAAGAATTTGTATTCTACCATATCATAGGTATCACCAATAGAATGTTTCTGATGTTCATTTTGATGTTACAGCCTACTTGGAACCACATTAGAATTTGTCAAAGCAAGTTCAAGAGATGATGAACACTGCCCAGGTAGAGCAGGCCAAGACACGGCCATTAGACATGGCCATTCCGACTGTCAGGAAAGGAGGAACTCTAAGACCCTGGGCACTGAATCGCTAGCAGTGTGTGTGTGTGTGTACAGTATGTGTGTGTGTAGTATGTGTGTGTGTAGTATGTGTGTGTGTGTGTGTAGTATATGTGTGTGTGCGGTATGTGTGTGTGGTGTGTGTGTGTAGTATGTGTGTGTGTAGTACGTGTGTGTAGTATGTGTGTGTAGTGTGTGTGTAGTGTGTGTGTGTGCAGTATGTGTGTGTATGTAGTATGTGTGTGATGTGTGTGTAGTGTGTATGTAGTGTGTGTGTGTGTAGTATGTGTGTGTAGTATGTGTGTAGTGTGTGTGTGTGCAGTATGTGTGTGTAGTATGTGCGTGTGTGTAGTATGTGTGTGTGTAGTATGTGTGTGTAGTATGTGTGTAGTGTGTGTGTGTGTAGTATGTGTGTGTAGTATGTGCGTGTGTGTAGTATGTGTGTGTAGTGTGTGCAGTATATGTGTGTGTAGTATGTGTGTGTGTAGTGTGTGTGTGTAGTATGTGTGTGTGTAGTATGTGTGTGTGTAGTGTGTGTGTACTATGTGTGTGTGTAGTGTGTGTGTGTGTGTGTAGTATGTGTGTGTGTGTGTGTGTACGCATACTTACACACACCGTGTTTGGCATGGATACTGGAAGTAGTCATGCAAAGAAAACTGAGGCAGATTTGCCAACCTCAAGGTTTATCCTAGGCCTGCCTCAAACAAAAATGGTATACAAAAGCACAATAAACTGATACCCACGAAGTACTGTGCCAAAGCAACACTGCCATCTCTATTGTGAGTCTGATGAGTTTCATTAACTATTTACACAGGCTTTGCTAATTGCAAAGGGCACCTGGGGAATTCTAAGAGGGTGCATACTTTTAACGGGAGAATAGAAATTCTGCATCTGACAACACAGAGTTTTAAAATAAGCTGGGGGAAGCAAAATGATGCAAACGGAAATGTGACAGGCCCTAGCGTCCGCCTGGTTTAAGGAGAGCCCCTGAGGCTGTGCTTGGGCCCATGACCCTTATCCCAGCCCAGCTGTCTGAACCAGGGGGGGCAGCGGATCCCATCTGGAAAACTCAGATTATCATTTTTGGTAGTTTGTAAATGGAGCTATACAACCTTAATTTAGTGTGTAATACTCTTTTATCTAGAGTATCTCACTAATTCCAAAAAAAAAAAAATTATGAGGGCTTTCTGACCCAATTTTAAAAACATAATATTGAAGGTCATGGAATAACCTCTTCTTCTCCCCTATCCCACAGGCAAACTGAAAAGCAACTCAAAATAAAATGGAAAGCAGTATGAAATAGGTGTAAAGAAACTGTTTGTGGACCTGATGGTTTTGCAAATACTGATTTTCGTATCATGGAGAGGCTCTAGATTGTGTTTTCCAAAGATGGCTAAAACAGAATCGTCTCCCATTCCCTATGCTCTTCTAAGACCTTTCCATTCATTTTCCCATTAAGTGGTGAAGTCCAGTTCACCTCCTTTTGAATCTGGTTGGGCTTGTGACTCGCTTGTAACCAAGAGAATGCAGCAGAATTCGTGCTGTGTGATTTCCAAAGCTAGGTCACAAAAGGCAAGTCGGCTTCTGCCTTCCAAGCTGAGGCATTCGCCTTTGGATTCTGTGCCACTGTGTAAAGAGTCTGACCATCCTAAGACCACCATGCTGTGAGGAGGCCCAGGTCACATGGAGAGGTCACGTAGATGTTCCAGTGACAGCCCCAAATGAGTGTCTGCTGACAACCAGCACCAGCCACCACACACACAGATGATAACATCTCCAGGACTCTAGTTCCCAGGTGCCTGCATGTCCCCAGGCTCTGAATCCTCCAGCGGAGGCCCAGACACCGTGGAGCACGTGCAACGCATGCCGTCCCTGTCATGTCCTGTCAGAGTTCCTCATCCACAGTATTCAGGAGAATATAAAATGGTTGTTCTATGCCACTACATTTTGGAGTTGTTGGTTTCCCAGCAGCACAAAATGGAACAGAGGCTTAAGTTTACTCTTACCCTAGAATTCCAGGAGATCCTACTGTATTCTCTTTGACTCTTCTGTAGATTTTGAGGACCTCTACTAGGTTGTGAGGATTTCTATCACTTGCTGTCAAACCACTGAAATTAATATAAAATTGGTATTCAAACTGGGGTTGCAGAGAAAAAGTGTCAGAGTGGATCGGGACCAGCAAGAAGTTATTGTCCTGGGGTAGAGAGCTGGAATGCACGTTTAACGATAGCAGTATGTCTTGTTTCTTGGGAATCAGATGTTTTACTTCATCAGATAGCTAGACTTTAGAGGAATTCATCATTTTAAATGTCAGAATATCAGATTGAGTTATTGATTCCTTATGGCCTTCAGTAAAGGTCAGAGAAGTGGCAAGCCTCAGCCAATGCTGCTCAGTGGAAGTCAACAGAAGAGAGAATAGAGGACAGCCCACTGACGCAGAGGGCCAGAGCACAGCACAGCATCCACTATTAGTTTGGCCAAACTGTGGTGGCCACCATGGGGGTGTGTGTGTGTGTGTGTGTGTGTGTGTGAGAGAGAGAGAGAGAGAGACAGAGACAGAGAGACAGAGAAAGAGAGAGATTATGAAGTGATTGAAAAACTGAAGATTACCAGCAGTTGGATTCAGGATACACAGGAGGAGCCAGAAATGTTAGCAAGCCCTTCAGAGTGTATCTTCTCCACCACCAAGTAAAAGTGATGATTCCTCCCCTTGTAATACTCGGTTGTCTGTGATGCAACATGTTGGCAAGACTCCAAAGCAGATTTGGGAAGAAATGCACCCTGAAATCCATGCCAAAACTCCAATCTGTAATATCGTGCTCACGCTCTGAGGTCATTAAGGAAAAAAATCATGAAAATAGGTGGAATCTCAGAATTTCCTCTAAAAATCAGAAGACTCACAGGTATGGCTTAGCCCTGAAAGTATAGCCAGCCAGGAGATTCACAAAGATGTTTCAACACTATTCCGGACAAATACAATTCTCAAAAATGAAACCGGCACATGGCTGACCAGAGTTTTACAAGAATGGTCATGCAAGAAAAATCCCTCAAACTAACAGCCCCCTGAAATGTTCAAGCATAAGTATAAACAATGTTGGTAATGGCTGATTGTTACTAAGACCTCCCTGTCCCACCTCCATAGAGAAAACCCCACAGATGCTCTGGAAGAACAATGGCCAAGCAAAATTCTCACGGAGGACAGAGTCTGTGGCAGTCCTTCTGGGTGACCAGGTAATTTACTTTGTTATCACATAGATTAATCAGCAAATTAACATTTATGAGCATTGTCAGTCATTTCATTTACTTCATCATCCCTGTAGAAGCCTCCAGTCTCATCCAACATGCAACATGATCTTGGCGATTTGTTCAGCCTTCCTCCTTTATTTTTTTTTTTGAGATGGAGTTTCACTTGTCGCCCAGGCTGGAGTGCAATGGCACGATGGCTCACTACAACCTCTGCCTCCTGGGTTCGAGGCATTCTCCTGCCTCAGCCTCCCGAGTAGCTGGGACTACAGGCGCCCACCACCATGCACAGCTAATTTTTCTACTTTTAGTAGAGACGGGGTTTCACCATGTTGGCCAGGCTGGTCTCGAATTCCTGACCTCGGGTGATCCACCCTCCTTGACTTCCCAAAGTGCTGAAATTACCGGCATGAGACACCATGCCTGGCCTATTAATTTAATTTATTATTATTATTTTTTGAGACAAGATCTCGTTCTATCACCCAGGCTGGAGTCCAGTGCAGTGGTACAATCACAGCTCCTAACAGCCTTAAATTCCTGAGTTTAAACATCCTCTCACCTCAGCCTCCAGAGTAACTGGGGACTACGGGTGCATACCACCATCCTCAGCTAATTTTTTGTCATTTTTAGTGAAGATAGAGTCTCACTATATTGCCCAGGTTAGTCTCAAACTCCTGCCCTAAAGTGATCCTCCCACCTCAGCCTTTCAAAGTGCTGGGATTACAGGTGTGAGCCATTGCACCCACTTTTTTTCTCATTTTGAAAATGTAAAAAATTAAAACAGAAATAGGGGAAAAATGAATCTCACCCAGAGGTAACAGGCTCCAAAAAGTCTCTCTAGATGAGTGATGGACTTTTCATTTGTCTCCTCGCTGTGGGGGGCGGGGGGCAGTGAGTGTGTTTGCAGTTGTGCTTGTATCCTATTACCTGGGGTGCCTTTTGATGTGTGGGATGACAGGTGTGTGTCATTGAGGGACAGATGCTGGTAGTGTCTTGGGTACAGTTCCCTGGAGCAGAACCTGAGAAGGGGATGTTTGTGCAAGACATTTATTAATGGAGTGCACTCACAAGAAACTTGTAGGGGTTGGTAGGAGCCATATCTGAAAGGGAGGAAAGAAAAGTGAAAAAGGATGTGGTCTCCGATGCAGTCGGGCTTCAGCCTGATCCCATGGGGACTCTGGGGAATAAACCGTACCACAGAGTCTGCTCAGTCTTGGGGCATGAACGCAAGGTGGGTTTTTTTTTGTTTGTTTTTTGTTTTTTGTTTTGTTTTGTTTTGTTTTGTTTTGTTTTGTTTTTGAGACGGAGTCTCGCTCTGTCGCCCAGGCTGGAGTGCAGTGGCCGGATCTCAGCTCACTGCAAGCTCCGCCTCCCGGGTTCCCGCCATTCTCCTGCCTCAGCCTCCCGAGTAGCTGGGACTACAGGGGCCGCAACCTCGCCCGGCTAGTTTTTTGTATTTTTAGTAGAGACGGGGTTTCACCGTGTTAGCCAGGATGGTCGCGATCTCCTGACCTTGTGATCCGCCCGTCTCGGCCTCCCAAAGGTTTTTCGTATTTTTTTTTTCCATAAAGCAGTCAGTTATTGGCCCAGCACTACAGGAGAAGATACAAAGAGCCTAGGTCCCTTCAAGGGGAGGGACTTCCCTATCTCCAGGGGGCGCTGGCTCCACTTTTCAGCCACCTGCCCAAGATGCCTAGGCCTGCAGGAGGGACCAGAGGCAGATGATGTAGACAATGATGATGTCCACAGACAAGTGAGAAATAATGGAAGCAGCTCCATTTCCCACGGCAGCTGTGCAGAGAGGCTTGCAGGTCCGAGCCATCAGTAGCAGCCCCTGGGATATCCAGGACATCAGCACGTACAACCAGTAAAAGGGTCCTCCCTCATAGTGACGCATGTCATACACTCAGATTTATACAAACAAAAGCTGAGTAAACCATGAAAAGAGTCTCTGGTATTTTCAACAATATCACCACAGAGGAACCGTATTGATTTCCTTGTAAGTATTTAGAATTTTCTCTCTCATTTAAAACGTCATATCCGGTTTTTATCATCTCTTTTAAATTTGTAGAAGAGTATTTCCCAAACTCTACTAAAGCGACAGATTTCCATATCCATCTCTCCCGCCAACATCCAGGCACGTGCAGGGCACTGGGAGAGGCGACAGGTCCCATAACAGGGGACTTCAGAGTGTGACGGGGATATTCAACCTGCACCTGTTCCTTGCACCGTACTCCATCCAGCTCTTGGCTCTTTCAGTCATTTAGGCTCCTGTCTTTCCTGGAGGAACCCTGGTAGTATCTCCCGGGGACACTGGGTCGACTTTTCAGCCACCTGCCCAAGACAGATGGGACCAGGGGCCAGATGATGTGGACAATGATGATGTCACAAAGAGAAGTAAGATATAAAGGAGGCGACTTAGTGGGCAAGGTGATAAGCTGGGTTCTGAAGAAGATGAGAAATACCAGGCCAGGCTGTGCTTTGCCTCTTGGCCTCTGCATTTTCCTTCCTGACTTTTTTCAGCCACAGTGAATCTCTAAGACCTAGTTTTGGCAGAAGGAAGTACCAGAGGGAGCTGAGTTGTCGAACATTATGTGCGATCACGTAATAACTGCAATCAGAAGGGAAACACGCAGAGTTCTGGAGAAAGAGAAATTTGCGTTTGTGGACACCTGCTGGGAGCTAGGCACTTTCAAATAGTTCCTGTCACCTAACTTAAGTATCATTACTCAAGTGTTATTTAACTTAAGTATTATGCAGAGAAGTCGAATAATTAGAAAAGTGGCGTGACTTATACAAGGCAACATAACAGCTAGAATTTAAATTTAAATGTAAAACTGCCCGATTCCAAATCCAGCCTCTTTTTTTTTTTTTTTTTTTTTTTTTGAGGCAGAGTCTTGCTCTGTCACCCAGGCTGGAGTGCAGTGGCGCAATCTCGGCTCACTGCAAACTCCACCTCCCGCGTTCACGCCATTCTCCTGCCTCAGCCTCCTGAGTAGCTGGGACTACAGGCGCCCACCACCACGCCCGGCTAATTTTTTTATATTTTTAGTAGAGATGGGGTTTCACCGTGTTAGCCAGGATGGTCTCGATCTCCTGACCTTGTGATCCACCCACCTCGGCCTCCCAAAGTGCTGGGATTACAGGCTTGAGCCACCGCACCTGGCCCCAAATCCACACTCTTTCTACTACAAGGCCTTGCCCCCTCCTCTGGGCTACACCAACATCAGAGTTGCGGGGGAAGAGGCCATGTCTAACGAGAGCCCCCTTTACACGCCAACCTAGTCATGGTCACGGTGGTGTGACGACTGAAAACAAAAAGGAACCAGGATGAAAAATTTGTCTCTGAGGACCCAGAGTAATAAAATCCCAGGATAAGGAAGGCCTTTAGCGGATATATGGCCTGCTGTCTCGTTCAGTCTAGAAAACGCCTCCTCCGGGTCCTGCAGACAGTCACCTCCCTCTGCGGGAGGATGTCCAGTGGGAGGGGAGCCACTTCCCCAGGCCTCCCTGACCCTAATGTCAGAAGGTGCTTTCTTAGATTGAATCAAAATCTCTCTCCCTGTGTCTTCTCATTGCTTCCTGTTCTTTTCTCTGGAGCAACACAATGTAAACAAGGTTATTTTCTTTTGTGCACATCAGAATTTCATATTCAAAGGCCATCATCAGCTCTCTTGTTAGAAGGGGTCCCGGCCGAACACCCTCTTTTCTCTCAGTGATCCCAGCTATGACACAGTTTTCCCACCTTCAACATCCTGGAGGCCCAAGACTATTCAAATATGCCACAAATATCTCTAATCACATCCTGTGATTATGACTTGGATAGAAGATAAACACTATTTCCATAACGATGAACGTAAGACATTTGAGATTTTTTTAATTTTTAGAGTTGTTATTTTGAATTATTTACCTTCCTAAATCTAAAAAATACTCCCTTTAGAACTCTTCATTTCTTTCCTAATTTCTCTATCCTATTCTCAAGCAGGACCCACCTGCCAAACGCATTGCTCATTAGGCTGTGATACCAAACTGCACAGGAAAAGCTTAATCTTCAAGAACCTGTAGCTGTCCTCCTAGACATCCATATCTCCTTGCCCTAACGCTTTGATTTATGTTACTGTTTTTAAGTCCCATTTTCCAGGCATTTGCTAAGCCAGTAGAGAACTGGGCCAGTTTCCAAAGTCCTGCTAAGAAGTTAATGTTGAATAAAATTATTTTCAATGCAACAATTGATCCGCCATCATTGCCTGTTTGGGCTTCCCAACCACAGCTCCAGGCAATCAAGGAGAAGCTTATGCCATTTAAACATCTCCCTTCCAGCAAAAGAATCTGGATTGCTTTGTCAGAAAAGTAAAAAAGAGACATGTCCAAATTATAACTCATCTCTCTACCGTCAGCCTTATCAACTATTTTAAGTATCATAACAACTACTCACTAATTGCCTCAAGTCTCATTTTCTCAATGTGATTTCAGTCACTCGGTCTTCAAAGATTATTTTACAGAGCAGCAGACAGGTCCCAGACCAACTCTGTTCACTTTTCGAACTCCTGTTCCATGCCCAGAGGCAACCTCCAATGACTAGACAGGGGCTGGGGACATTTAGAGGCCTGGGCACATAATCTCAAGGCTGGACAACTATGAAGAGTCAACCCAGTCCCAGAGCTCCTTGCAGAATTGGCTGAGGCCGCTATTGCAATCCCATTGAGGTTCAAATATTAATACCTCCTGGCCCAACCCAATCGTCTCACCTCCAACAGTTGTTGTTCCTCAGCCTTAGTGGGAAATAGTGTTATTTCCCATTAAATCAGCTATCTGCATGTAAATATCAGTCTGTTTCCCGTGAAAACCAAACAACTATATATACACACACACATATATATACACACACACATATGCACACACACATATACACACACATATATACACCCACACATATATATACACACACACATATACACACACATATATATACACACACACATACACACATATATATACACACACATATATACACACACACATATACACACACACATACACACACATATATACACACACATATATACACACACACATACACACACACACACATATATACACACACACACACACATATGTGATAGAAGAAGGAAAGACATGCAAAGTTGTAGGTGACCTAGATTGGACACATATAGTTGCCTCTTGTTGTCGGTGGGGAATTTGTTCCAAGACCCCTCTCAAATACCAAAAGTCATGAATGCTCAAGTCTCTGATACAAAGTATTTGCATATAACCTATGCATATCCTTCCATGTGCTAACTCAGGGGAAGACCACGAAGAGCCTGTGTTCTCTTTAATATTCATTTTATTCTTCGTTTTAAGGCATTTGCCTCAAAACCCTGCAAGGTTACTCATCACAGCCAAATTGGAGTCTGTGAGATTCTTCGGAAGAACCATTCATATTACAAGTTTATATTCAAGTGTCAGTCACTGAGGGATTATTGGGGGCAGTCTGACTTTTTAATGATCGCCATTCTAACTGGTGTGAGATGGTATCTCACTGTGGTTTTGATTTGCATTTCTCTGATAGCCAGTGATGATGGGCATTTTTTCATGTGTCTGTTGGCTGCATAAATGTCTTCCTTTGAGAAGTGTCTGTTCATATCCTTCACCCACTTTTTGATGGGATTATTTGATTTTTTTCTTGTAAATTTGCTTAAGTTATTTGCAGATTCTGGATATTAGCCCTTTGTCAGATGGGTAGATTGCAAAAATTTTCTCCCATTTTGTAGGTTGCCTGTTCACTTTGATGGTAGTTTCTTTTGATGTGCAGAAGCTCTTTAGTTTAATTAGATCCTTTTTGTCAATTTTGGCTTTTGTTGCCATTGCTTTTGGTGTTTTAGTCATGAAGTCCTTGCCCATGCCTATGTCCCAAATGGTATTGCCTAGGTTTTCTTTTAGTTTCTTTTAGGGTTTTTACAGTTTTAGGTCTAACATTTAAGTCTTTAATCCATCTTGAATTAATTTTTGTATAAGGAGTAAGGATGGGATCCAGTTTCAGCTTCCTACACATGGCTAGCCAGTTTTCCCAGCACCATTTATTAAATAGGGAATCCTTTCCCCATTTCCTGTTTCTCTCAGGTTTGTCAAAGATCAGATGGCTGTAGATGTGTGGTATTATTTCTGAGGGCTCTGTTCTGTTCCATTGTTCTATATCTCTGTTTTGGTACCAGAACCATGCTGTTTTGGTTACTGTACCCTTGTAGTATACTTTGAAGTCAGGTAGCCTGATGCCTCCAGCTTTGTTCTTTTGACTTAGGATTGTCTTGGCAATGCGGGCTCTTTATTGGTTCCATGTGAACTTTAAAGTAGTTTTTTCCAATTCTGTGGAGGAAGTCATTGGTAGCTTGATGGGGATGGCATTGAATCTATAAATTACCTTGGGCAGTATGGCCGTTTTCACCATATTGATTCTTCCTATCCACGAGCACGGCATGTTCTTCCATTTGTTTGTGTCCTCTTCTATTTCATTGAGCAGTGGTTTGTAGTTCTCCTTGAAGAGGTCCTTCACATCCCTTGTAAGTTGGATTCCTAGGTATTTTATTCTCTTTGAAGCAATTGTGAATGGGAGTTCATTCATGATTTGGCTCTCTGTTTGTTATTGGTGTATAGGAATGCTTGTGATTTTTGCACATTGATTTTATATCCTGAGACTTTGCTGAAGTTGCTTATCAGCTTAAGGAGATTTTGGGCTGAGATGATGGGGTTTTCTAAATATACAATCATGTCATCTGCAAACAGGAACAATTTGACTTCCTCTTTTCCTAATTGAATACCCTTTATTTCTTTCTCCTGCCTGATGGCCCTGGCCAGAACTTCCAACACTATGTTGAATAGGAGTGGTGAGAGAGGGCATTCCTGTCTTGTGCCAGTTTTCAAACGGAAAGCTTCCAGTTTTTGTCCATTCAGTATGATATTGGCTGTGGGTTTGTCATAAATAGCTGTTATTATTTTGAGATATGTCCCATCAATACCTAATTTTTTGAGAGTTTTTATCATGAAGGGCTGTTGAATTTTGCCAAAGGCCTTTTCTGCATCTATTGAGATAATCATGTGGTTTCTGTCTTTGGTTCTGTTTATATGATGGATTACTATTATTGATTTGCATATGTTGAACCAGCCTTGCATCCCAGGGATGGCAGAGACACAACAAAAAAAGAGAATTTTAGACCAATATCCCTGATGAACACTGATGCAAAAATCCTCAATAAAATACCACCAAACCGAATCCAGCAGCACATCAAAAAGCTTATCCACCATGATCAAGTGGATTTAATGTCTTAATGAACTATTTAGTTTATAATTAAGAATTTCTTGGCATTGCATGTTGAATCTATTGAGATTATTTGGAGAGTTATGAGCTTTGTAGGAGATATTCATAACTTATTATATATCTAGAATGGGTTAAAATGGATTTCTCACCTTGAGGATAAACATTTATGCCTTCATTTTCAGTAGCATAGTAAAATAAAGACAAGGGAGAAATAAGGAGGCTTTGTTTCACTCCTGCCTGCACCTCTAAATCGTTCTGCAAACTTTTCCAGGTTACTGTGCTCCCTGGCGTCAGTTCCGTATCTGTGGCATGAAGAAGGTGTCCTTGATGTAATTCCAAATCTAACACTCTGTAACTGTAAGATGACATCCCTAGCCCTTTTCTAAAAAGACTGCTTCTACAGATGAACTATGGAAATACCTCCTTAGTGACACTTTAAAACAATCTGCACTATACTAAGAAAATAGTACTTTGCACTATCTGTAGACATAGCAACTAACAGGATGTCTGCCACATAGCACCAGCTGAATACGTTCTTGACAAATGAGTAAATAATTGTTACATGAGTGCATGTTTCCATTCCTGTCATTATCCCACAACAACTCCAAAGGGAATACAATAAATTCTATCCAATGAATGAGCCCATGTCTCAGATATTTTACCTTCATCTGTTTACTAATCTACCTCACAAAAAATGATGTCCTTGTGGAAAATATTTCAATAGAGAAATAATATCCAACTGTGATCTAAATGTTTTAATTAAGCCAACATGTAGTTTAAATTGTTGAGTTGCTGATTAGAGCAATCTTTTTAACTTGTTTTGGAGTGAAAGTGCTTTCAAAATGCTTCCATAAGAATTGGAGGGCTGCAAACATATGGCCTATGTGGTGAAATCCAGCTCCTGCTCTTAGACTTAGCCAAGGACAGTTTTTAAAGGGATTCAATGTTTGACATTTTGGTGGGTTCAGCATAAATGCAGAGGGTTGAGGCCCATCTTATGCCCAAGCGTGTTCTTACACATATGTTAATGCCTTCACTTTGAAACTGACCTGATCTCTTCTCACTGGCCTCGTGGGATGGGTTTTGCTGTCTCCACAGTCTCAGCTTCGAGTCCCAGCTCCACTACTGACTGGATATATTTTCTTATCCATAAATTGTGAATAACCACAGGAGATTATTATATGAGGTTATACCAGTAAAATGCTTAGCATGGTACTTAACATATATTAATGATTTCTATGAATATGTTTGCACAACTTGTTATGATTATGGTAAAGCATATCATTAAATCCTTGGAATTATTTTTTAATCTATGAAATAACTTTAGATGATTACTAAAAGTTCTGATTTTGAAATTTTTAAGACTACATCCCCTCTTTTATAAACTGATATACCATCAAGTAGATTTTTGTGTCTAAGATGTAATTATTTCCACTGTATTTTCAAATATCCAACTAGAAAGATCATGGAGAAGTATTGCCCAAGTAAGCTGGATATCCCAAAAGCTGGGCGTCAAAAATTAATACAGAGATAAATATCTTGTAGTTGAATACTGACTAAAGAAATGATAACGTATCAGTGTACTTAAAACACTGTAGAGAAGCAGAGAAGCTAAAAATGAACTGCTTCATGTGTGAATTCTATTGCTACTTGGAAATGCATCTAAGAAACATTACATGAAAAGACCAAAATATCAAGGACTCTGAACCACCACTGTCTACAGTGGGCTGTCAAGCCAAGTGTAACTTAGGCATCTCTCCACAGCTGCATCGTAGCCTACAGTCCCACAAGGTGCCTCCATGCTCCGTGGCAGCCATAAATAGCAATGTCTTCAATCACACACCTATAAAAGCAAGGCAACTAAGAGTTCACACCCCTCAGGGCTAAAGGCCTGGATTATCCCATTGGACAAACCACCCAGACCCACTGAAATGTTGGTTAGTGGGGAAGAATCTGGAATGGGCAGGAAAGAAAGAAAATGATAAATACTCATTTGGATCCCAGACCAGCTGCATGAGGGGACCCTGTAGTTTGGCTTACAGACCCCCTTTCAATCTTTACGAGAGACTGCACATGACCCTCTCCACTTTCTGGGAAAAAGTGAGGTCATCTTGTTCTCTGGCCATTTAGTTTGTTAAGAACAGAGATGTGCCAGGTTGCTCAAATCAATTCTCCAAATGTGATACTCAAATAGCAGCACATTTTCTTACTGGATCTGTTTTCTGGATGACAGTCTTCCCCCCATTAAAATAAATCTATTATAGACTGAAGTATGAAAATCAGGTACATTTTTGAGATCCTAAGAAAAAGTGAAGGGAATCTCATAGAGAAGTAGAGAAGTGAAGGGAATCTGCCTGCAGCTGCAGCCTGGATCTCCAGATCTCCAAGGCTCCCCATCTCGACTATCAGACTGTGGGGAACTTTCATCAGAAATTTTGAGAAGCACAGCCTGAGGTGTTGAAGATAATGAAGAAAGAAAACTCAGAGGACATCTCTGAAACTACACAGCCAGGCCTAGTGGAGAAATGAAGTAGGCTCCGTACTATCTAAGCCCCACACAGTCCATGGTCTCTCCCCATCTTACTGGACCGTGAGCACCCTTCATCAGCAGATGCCCACGACTGCCTCCACTGATGCCATTATTCCCACGGTGCAGCTTCTCTCTCTGCCCTCTTCTCCACCCAAGTCTTTCCCTTCTCCCTCTTATGATACAACCCCTTTGTTTTTACTGATTGATCTTATGACACATCCCTTTTGTTTTTACCAGTTGACACATCTGACATTTTTTTCAATGTAAAACGTTGAAAAAAATGGATAAAATATGTTCCTGCCATTGGATTGCACATTAATTTCTAAAGTCAGTCTTCCTGAGGTTACCGAGAATGTTTTATGACATTGAAAAAATGTCAGATGTGTCAACTGATAACTACTCAATAGGCAACCTCACCACAGAACGGCTGAAGCACCTTGTAAACAAATTACATCTCATATTCGGTCACTGTTGGTTAATGCCCCAAACTGAGCCAGTCAGTTTGAGGCAAAGCACCTGGCCTTTGTGAGTATGCAGCTTGTCTTGAGAAGAGACACTGGGCGTACATAAGATTCCCAAATGTTCCCATGATGTACACACATATCACCAGCATTGCTCTAGTGAAGAATGCTTTAGAGAAGAGAGAGGCTTGTAACACCAGCTGCCATCTGCATACACAGTGCACCAGGCACTGTGCTGAGAACTTTACAGCCATGATCTATTTAATTCCTCTTAAACATTCAAGTTGAAGTTGTGTCCTATTATATTTTACATCATAAATGTCATTATATCAAAAAACATTTTTTCCTGTGCAAAATATATGTTGTACATATTCCAGTGAATAAACTTTTAACAGCTTCCATAGCATCCTCAGATTTCAATATGATTTTTAAATACCCCACTTAGAAGAAATTTAATGTTTCTTTCATCATATTTTGAGTCAGCTTAAATCACTATGTTTTTAATTATTCCACTTGCACGGAAAAATACAAAGTGATGAAAATCGCCTTTCTAAATATTTCTCCCATTGAGGAACAATTCTCAAGTTTCTATTCTTCTAGAATTCAAAGAGTTTTCAGTATTCAGGAGTATTTTCCCCACTGCTGCAAAATTCGTCCTCTTCAATACTTTTTTTTAAGTGAGCACAAAATGAAACAATGGTAGGGTTAATTGATTTTGATAGACCCACCAAAAATCATCAGCAAACATTTATGACTTTCCATTGAAGACATTTCCATCAACGTGTTGTTTCCAAACATCTTTAAAATACCCAGTGATCCCTCCAGTAGAATCTCTTATGAGACATAAAAACTACTGGCACAGAGAATAATTGAGTTTTACTTCTATCAATGAGCATTATCTAATGTTGCTTAGAGGTTTTATGAAACCAGGGAATCATCCATTCCCATCTGTGTTTATTCCTGAAAATTGCGGCCTTGGTGTTATACAGAGACCACGATTACACAGAGAAGGCCTCAGGGGAGCAAACATGACTTCATCCTTTGAGGGAGTGCCACAGCTCACTGCCACATGCACAAAGGATTAAAAGGCAAGTGGGGAGACAAAATACTGTGATTTAAAAAAAAAAAAGTACAAAGAATTAGCTCATCCAATGATGAAGACAGGACAGCAAATGCCAGATTAGCTTAATTGAGCATGCAAAATTACATGCTCACCTTGATGAACGTAATTATTACAATTTCAAAACTGCAAATGACCTCAGCAAAAGAAACCTAGAACAGTATCATTCCCAATTGAAAACAACAACAACAACAACAACAACAATTACAAGCAGAGTTACCCCCAATATAATGCAGAGCCGGTGACATGGTTTGGCTGTGTCCCCACCCAAATCTCACCTTGAATTGTAGTAATCCCCAGGAGTCAAGGGCAGGACCAGGGGAGATAATTGAATCACAGGGTTGATTCTTGTGGTAGTGAGTAAGTCTCACAAGATCTGATGGTTTTATACATTGTGCCCCCTGCACAAGCTCTCTTACCTGCTGCCATGTAAGGCGTGCCTTTGCTTTGCACCTTCCCTTCTGCCATGACTGTGAGGCCTCCCTAGTTATGTGGAACTGTGAGTCCATTAAACCTCTTTCCTTTATAAATTACCCAATCTTGGGTACATCTTTATTAGCAGCATGCAAACAGACTAATACGGCTGGCAATAGAATGGACAAGACTCTCATTGCACCTTTCTGCCTTCACAAGGCAAGACCCACAGCACTCACACTTTCATAGATTCTGGCAACTATATCCTAGTCTCGCAGCTTTAGAGATGCAAGAGCTGCACCTCTGGTCACCTAGTCTGCTTTTGAGTTTTGGCTGCAAATAATAACCCTCAGGGCTTCTGACTACTTTTCTTTCCCCCCACACATAAACTTGCTACATTTCTTCCCCACCCCACTGCTTGTCCAGAAAGCTACAAATCTTTCCAGAAATATCCATACGGCAGATCTCTGAAATCAGTCAGCCAGAGGTCAGTATGTATCTGTGCTTTAACTTTATGATTAGTGCCCTAAAAATATTGTTATATTCTGCATTGGGTAAAACACACCCCTGCCCTTGGATTTCACATTAATTTCTGAAGTTAATCTCCCTGAAGTTACTGAGAATCTCCGTGTTGCTAAATCCAACGGAATCTGGTCCCTCCTCATCTTACTGGACCGTCTGTAGCTTTTGGCACCACCGACTATTATTCTCTCTCTTTGAAATACCACCTTCCTTTGGTTTCCAGGAAACTGTATTCTCTTGGTTTTCCTCCTGCATGTCCCTCTCAATCTTCCTTGCTGGCTCATCCTCCTCCACTCAGTCATTAAATGTTGTAATTTCTCAAAGTTCATTTATAGTTCATTCCTTTCACACTCTATCAATACCCATGGCCATACAGAGACTCCCAAATCCTTCTGTCCAATCTTGATTGCTCTTCTGAGATCCAGAGCTATATAGCTAGATGGATGTCTCTAGTTGTCTCTATTGGGATATCAGAAAGACATGCTTCAACACTATATGTGTCTAAATTCATAACATTTCCAACAGTAACAACCTAGTCTGGTTCCTCTCTGAGTGAGTAAGAACCACCCTCCACCACCTGGAGATGCTTCAACCCTGGCAGTCAATCCAGTCTTTCTCTCTCTCTGTGTTTAAATGGTCCCTCTCCCAGTCAAGGGAGATTTTCCTTCCTACGTGTCGCTGTCTCCATCCTCACCACCACCCTCATCCTATAAACCGTGCCTGCCCATGCCTCAACTTCTTGACTTGTCTCCATACATCTGGTCTGTCTATCTGTGTTTGTTCTCCACATGGTGGACAGAAAGTTCTTTACAAAATGCAAATCTGATTTTATCACCCTTTGCCTAAAATCCTCCCGCAGCTTACCCCAGCTCAGAGCCCACAGGCTCTTCATGGTCTTCTCCCGCCTAAGTCATTTGCTTCATCTGTACCCTATTCCCCTCACCCCAGGATATCCAAGCACCAGCGACACCCAGTGCTTTCAGCTCATCAGACACACCATTCCTCTCCTCACCTCCACCACCTCCACCAGGCTTTGAAGACATTTTCCCTCTACTCAGAAGGTACTCTTCATCCTTTGGCAAGTTTAACCCCATTTCTCCTTCAGATCTCAGCTGAAACATGACCCCTCCGGAAAGACTTTCCTGAGTGTCCCGTCTAGCTCAGCCCCTCACCACGCTTCCCTGCTCGGCCTATCCTGGCAGCGGCTGGCCACTGCTAGGCTTCCGCACTTGCTGTGTATGTGACTGCCTGTTCCTAGGCTCCACATCCGGGGGATTAGGAACCACTTCCGGTTTCACTGTTTTCTCTACAAATCACAGTGTGTAGCCAGGACCTGGCATATAGCAGGCACTTGACAAATATTCACTGACTAAGTATCAGTCCATGATTTCACCCTTTTTATGCAAACTTTTGCAACAGGCTGGATTATTCAGGAGGGATAATGTGTTCTTATTAGTTGAGTAGATTCCCTCTCCTCCCCTGCCTGGTACTCAACCAGCCTGACTTCAGCAATGTCACTCATTATCTTCTAGAAGAGAAAACTTACTCCTAGAGATAGACGAGAGGGCAGCTTACTCTGCCTACTTACAGGTCATGCTAGAAACATTTTTCTAGGAAAGGTACTGAAACCCCTAACAAAAATTAGTTTGTGGTTCATCGATTCACATTGTTTAAATGCCTCATGAGAATAAACAAGTGGAAGTAAGCAACAGCTATTTTTGTAACTCACCAAAACTAGAGGTCACAGCTGTGCCCCAGGGCAGTCCTGCCCAAAGCTACTCGCTTTCAACCTCACATGAGTCACCCTGTGACGCTGGAAAGAGCAAAGTCTTGACAGAGATTCCAATTTTTTTTTTTTTTTTTTTTTTGACCAAATGACTAATAAAAGGTCACCTTGTCAAATTTAGCCTCAGCAACAGGCAATAAATTTGTAAGTGTATTGTTGACTTAAGTTCCTGCTCTTAAATTCGAAAGGATAGATTTGTCACCTTAAAAAAAAAAGATTTTAATTTCAAAACCAAGTGATTCTCTTTATCCTCTGAAAAGATTCCTGGCAAGTTATCTTTGCCAGCACAACAAACAGAGGTCTGGAGGCCTTCATGTATTTTCCAAAAGTGAGCAGGTCACTGATCAAAAGTTCTTCACTGTAGACAAAGGGATGGTGTATTTACTATTTATTGCTCATGCAGATACTTGTGTTTAAACTGATTGGCCTTTAAATATTTGACCCCAAGAAGAGGGCATCTTTTCTTTGTCAGGCTAAAAGTTTTTAAATGTAGAAAAATCAAATAAAGAGAATGGAAATTTTCAAAGATTAGAAGGGATCCAGATCTAGCCACAGTGAAACTGCTCAGCACAGGGGACATCTAAGAAAGCATGCTAAACAAATTTTTTTAAAATTCTTCATTATTACTGCCATTACCATATTTGAAGTTTGTCCATAAATGCAAACAACAAATATAGAACATTGCATCACAGAGATGTTCTTCATAGCCTAAGAAAGTAAAGCTGCTGGACTTCTCTTCATTATCAAGATTTACTATTACAGGCTTTACACTTTCAAATTTGTTTGTATCCATTTTACCAATGAGGAAATCGACAGCCAGAGAAGTTGGTTTGTTTAGCGATTCCCAGAGTACAAAGAGCATAAAAAGCTAAGCAGGCACCATGGTGCTTGGGAGTGTGGACTCTAAAGACACATTGTATGTGTTCACATCCCCGCTCCATCATCCATTGTGTGACCGTGGGCAAGTCCAATGGCTACTCCAAGCCTTGGCTTCCTTGGCTGTGAAACACAGATGATAATACGGAGCTCGTACCATCATTTTACATTCTAAGTGAGATAATGCATAGCAAGCACTTGAAACAGTGTCTGGCACATAATAAGCTCTTAAAAGCTTTAGCTGTGTTTTAAAACCAGCTGGAGAGCTCACTCAAGATGAGGATACCTAGGAACCTCCTCCGGAGATCACAATTCACGAGATCTGGGCAAGAGCCTAGGAATCTGCATTTTAATAAACACGGCCCGTGAGCTGGAAAACCACTGTTAGTGCAGCCAGATGTGCCTAATTCCAAAGTTAATGTTACCTCACCAGGAAGCAAATGCTTCAGTCCCTTCCCATTTTGTATTGGTATTCCTATGATTTTCCAAAGGGGCCACGTGTTACCTCAACTTAACACCTTCCTAAGTAACATCTCATCTACATTGCTTTGAAAAAAATCACTGTTTTGCCTCTTAGACGCTCACTTAAGTCACAATATTTTCCATGATGTTGCCCTTCATTTTTAGAGTCCCACGGACCTGCCATGACCAGGCCCTCGTGTCCTTCCGTCGCGTAGCATCAGGGGCTTGACTCGTGTCCTCTCTAGGCTAGAACCCAGTCTCCAAAGCCAGGCCCATGTCAGAGAGAGCTGAGTGTTCAGCGGTAGCTGTGTTTCAGGCCAACTCCAATTTGGTTTTCTTGTTTCCATCCCCAAACCAGGAGGCCTGCAAGCCCCACATATCAAACAACTGGTTTGTGGAATTGGTTGTTATTACAGGGAGATAACTGAGCTGCCTCCTGAAACATGAGGTTCTTAAACCAATGGAGTATCATATATACCCAGTGCTTTCTGGAAAAGTAAAGTGTACAACTCTATTTTCACCATGTTGTTTTGGAAAATAGACCTCAGAAACCAAAGACAAACACGCAACATTCCAATCCAACTCCATCATCTTCCATGATATGGGCAGTGAAGTCACATTTGATTAGGGCTTTAGTTGCTCTCCAGGAATGAGGAACTCAGCTTGATAACAGATGTTCTAAGAAGCTAACAAAAGCTACCAAGAAAATAACTTTTTTCTGGTATCACTGTATGCACCTTTTTCAAACTGACCAAGTGATCTGACAATATAAGGAAAAAGCAGTGGAGTGACTCCATATTGTAAGCCAGATAGTCACTTTGAATGAAGCTCTTTGAAGCCTTTAGTAGCTAAGTAATTAGTCTTCTCCTAAATTCTTACAAAATTTCAAGACAACAAAACGCTATGGAAGATGTCAGAACAGCAAACAGCCTCAAAGTGCTGTAGTTGGGATAACTGGAAAATAAGAAATAAGAATTCATTAATCTTTTCTCTAATTTATAGTAAATTCAATCGTGTTTACATATTGGAAGACTTGTACTTTTTTCTATTAGTAAAATATACCCCAAACGTTTCATGATCTCCTGCTCAAAGAACCTAGAGTATGCTTAAGTACTTTGTGTTAAACAGTACCAAAGTGGGTTTTTACCTCTACCATTTCAGTAAATCCAACCACTGCACCTGTGCGCAGGTGTGAAGAGAGAAATCAATAAGTGAGGCTTCTTTCCCGAAGGCCCTTCCCCTCCTCACCCGTTAAACCAATAGCTGAGGAGTTGTCAGTCTGTACTGAGACATTCTATCAAAGAAAGGATAGAAAGTTATTAAAAAGTGGTAAATATGGAGATTAGGAACCTATGTAAACAAGGATACATAAGATAATGTGAAATGAGAAAAAGCAGAATAAGAAAATGAATAGTTACTGATTAAAACGATGTTAAAAACCATACAGCGTGCACAGTTACTGTCAGGAGACCACAATTTGTGCTCTTAAGCTACTGGTTGGAATATGATCTGCAGCGAAAAAAATTATATGTGTAAGTATATATAAAACCTTCAGCTCATTCTTATAAATTGGCCTAGTGAAAACAAGAGCAGCAGTATATACAAAGATAAACACACACACCAAATATACATATACACATTATATATTACATTCTTGTAAAAAAAATTTTCAGTGACCTCTGAGTCAGAAGGAAGGTGCTGAAGAACACATAGGTGGCTGTTATCTCGAGGTGGGATTGGGGGCAGAGGGTGTTTATTAACCTTTGTCACAGCCTTCAGTGGTACAAGAACCTACTGCTCCCAGGTCGTCTCATTTGAAGACACCCACCGCCGAAGGATGAAGAGAAGCTGCTTCTTGCAGATCTGAGGCTGATTTCCCAACACCCAGGAATAATACCCTTTCCACAGCCTGTTCCCCAGACCCAGGCCTGTCCGCTTAGGCCTGGTCCCAAGTCAAAACCAGCTGTTCCTATTTTAGAAGACCACACTACTTCTTCCCTTGCCTTGTATTACCAGTAGACTAGGTTGTCTGATGCTCCTCAGGGTACAGCCTTATTCATCTCTGTGTGTCCCCAATGCCAGACATAGCACTTGTTACAGAGTTTTTGTTCCATTGTATACAGGGAATTATAGAGTGCAATAATAGACACCGGTGAGATGGGGGTGAGGGTTGAAAAATTACCTATAGGGTACAACGTTCATTATTCAAGTGACAGGTGCACTAAACTCCCAGACTTCACCACTACACAATATATCCATGTAACACATCTGCACTATACATCCAAGTCATAAATCTATGCGATACATTCAAATTACATATATATGCATCAAACTAAATACATACATATATTTAAACACAGGAAACTAGAACTGATTATTTTACAAAACGAAGTTACTCCTTATCTTCATGTGACTAATACCCTTCAGATGGTAGAATTCTTAAAACATAACATTTTTACTTTCTACAGAAAGCACAGAAACACAGAAGTGTTTTTAAATGATTAAGATATTTTGCAGGAATGTACTCTTTAGTCCCAATATCAGTAGGGAAATGTTTCTATACAACAGTGAATTCATAGCATAGCATTACATGCAAAGGTCGAAAAGAATTAGGATACTCTACATGTACTAACATGAAAAGATCTTTAAATGTAATGTTGTCTGAAAACAAACTGTAGAAATATAACTAGGTACTTCTGTCATTTTTAACTAAGGTAAGTAAATCATGTATTCAGATGAATAAGTTTACAGAGGTCTTGCACAATTTTAAGTTCTTAAAACAGCTCCCACGTACACATACATAAATCTGATCATATCAATAAAAATACAGAAAGAGAGACATCCCACTCTTATTCAACAGGAATTCTTGACCCAGACTACAAATGTAGCCCATCTGACATCGAAAACATTGGGACTGGTGTGAGAGTGAGGAAAATGGGGAGAAAAAAAGATCTTTGAAGACAAGGATTTGAAGTTAGCATGAAGCATGGAAAGGAGGAAGGGCAAGCTTTCTTCAGTGAGGACAGTGCCTGCCGGAGAAAACCAGATCCTGGGGAGGGGTCTCTCCAGGAATAGAAGGTCCAAGCTGCAGGTAGGCTCTGGAGACAAGGAGCTCGCACACAGTGAAGGTGGCAGCCACACTGAGAAATCACTCCAGGCCGAAGGACACGCACCGAAGGTGGGAAGGGTGGCACCGTGGGCTGCAGTACTGGACAGAGCTTCAGATGGGCAGGGCCCATTGGAGGGATGGGCGCAGGTGGGGCTGAGAAAGCAGCATGGGGCAAATGCTGCAAGTATGGAAGCCAGGACACGAGCTTCCTTCCAACCACCAAAGGGCAACTCACAAACAAAATTCTTTCATAATGCTTCACCATGTTTTTTTTTTTTTTTTTCTTTTTTAGACAGATCTCACTCTGTTGCCCAGGTTGGAGTGCAGTAGTGCAGTCACAAACTCACTCAAACTCAAACTCCTGGGCTGAAAGGATTCTGGCACCTTAGCCTCCCGAGTAGCTGGGACAACAGGTGTGCACCATCATACCCGGCTACTTTTTTGATTTTTTGCAGAAATGGGATCTCCCTATGTTGCCCAGGCTGGTCTTGAGCTCCTAGCCTCAAGTCATTCTTTTACCTTGGCCTCCCAAAGTGCTGGGATTACAGGTGTGCGCCAAGGTGCCTGGCCACCTCACCATTTTTGCTGAGCGAATCACTTGACTAACCTAACCATAGCTTGCTACTGAAGATGCTGGCAACCTAGTAGTCAATGCATCAAGATGCAATGATGCTCCATGGAAATGCAATACCTTCCATCCAACCAAGGTAAAAGTGTCAACTAAATGCTAATGTCTCCACCAACCACAGATGGGGTTTGCAGGAGCAACGGCTGTAGGGACACTGAGATCTCACCCTCCAGAAGAGAGCATCTTCCTCTGTCACAGCTAGACCACCAGCTACCCACAGACAGCCTGAACTGCAATAGGCTCCCTGCACATGTGCCTTTAAAAGTTTTACTGGCATTATTGCTTTTTTACTTCTGGTAATTGCTTTAAAAGAACAAAGCTCTTTGTTTAAGGGGGGCCCAGGGATCTTATAATTGCCACGAGGCACATGAGAGGTTCCTAGACTTTCTAAACAGTTTCTCTTTTAACATTAAATATTAAGTTCCTAATGTTTGGCCAAAATGTAGATGCTCCCTAAGGAGGGGGAGGTGATGCTATCAGGAAGATCATGTAGACTGGTAAGAGATCCCTCCCACATTGCTGACTTCAGAAACACATTTTGACTACAGAACTATGGCACCTGAGGAGGGGTGCCAGCCACCCTGTGCCCATGAAACCACGATGTCTCACCAGAAGCAGGGCACACTCTGGCCCCAGCTGTGTCAGGGGCTTCAGACTCATTAATACTATTTTCTATGTTAAAATAAATGATGACGTATTGGTTCACCTGCAATGAATCACATCGAGTGGGTTCTTCAACGAGTGTTTCCAGAATCTTTAGAAAGGGCTCCAATCCAACTAGTGTAGGTGCTCACTGTCCCATGGTATATTTTTCCCCAGAATTTTCCAGCTGTAACTAACAGTAATTTCAGTGACATTAAATACTGTTACAGGAACTTTCCAAATGTAGAGGACCCTTTAGAATGAAGCCTTGGGCATGAGGGGCAGACCCCCTCATCCAACCACCACCTGACTCTGTGTGAACCGGGAACCGTCAGGTGAGCCCATCGGCTTGAGCGGACGACCCAAGCTTACAAAAGGGGAGACTGGGGAAAGCTTTGCCTTTCTCTTTCCGGGGGAAGACTCATTTTTAAAATAACAATGTCCTATTTTCACAGAATGTCTGTGCTGTGATAAAAGGTCATCTGCCTACAATGTTATGATACAGACCTCAAACCTACAAACATGAGGAACTTCTGCCTCCAGGTTAACTGGTTACCCACTGTATAAGACATATCACACACAGTCCAGGAGGCGGAGTTTCTGAGATACCTAGAAACAGCTTAGAGGCAAAGTGACAAAGCAGCAACAACAAATAAAACCAGTCTTCTCAAACTGGCTCTCACTTAGGCCTAACTAGTTAGGCACTACTTGAGTAACTAGATCAAGTTCCCTTGAGTTGTCTTTTATTTTAAAATGCTATTGTAGGGCTGACTCATCCATTCCTTATCATGCCCAGTGTACTGTTCATATCTCGTAATCAACTTGGCGCTAAAAGTAGTGATGAGCCATTCACAATGCCAGAAATCAAATTTTGTATCAGTTAGAATCAGTTTTGGCTCCAAACAATATATAATAATGAATGTGATAACTTGTATGAAATGGCTAAATCTGTTAAGAAATGAGAACTACCAAAATTCACTAAAGAAAAAGTAACCTTGTATAGTCCTATATCTATTTGAAAGCAGGTATTATAGTTCCAACCCTTCACACACACAAAGGCTACCATTTTTTTTTTTTTCTTCTGAGACGTAGTCTCACTCTGTGACCCAGGCTGGAGTGCAGTGGCCGGATCTCAGCTCACTGCAAGCTCCACCTCCTGGGTTCATGCCATTCTCCTGCCTCAGCCTCCCAAGCAACTGGGACTACAGGCACCCGCCACCTTACCCGCCTAATTTTTTGTACTTTTAGTAGAGACAAGGTTTCATCATGTTAACCAGGATGGTCTCGATCTCCTGATCTTGTGATCCTCCTGCCTCGGCCTCCCAAAGTGCTGGGATTACAGGCCTGAGCCACCGCAGCCTGCCAAAGGCTACCAAATATTTAAGGAAGAAATAATACCAACTGCACACAAATTTTGCAATAAAACTAAGAGGGAGGGATACTTCCTAACTCATTGAGGCCAGCATTAATTTGACAGCAAAACTAGACAAAGACCTTAGAAACAAAATACAGACCAATATTTCAGATGAGCATAGATTTAAAGTAATAAAAAAAATTTCAGCAAATCAAGTCCAAAAATACATAAATACATCATGACCAAGTATGGTTTATTTCAAGAATGCAAGCCTGTTTTATCATTAAAAATCAGTCTATATAATTCATTATAATATAATAAAATACTGTTATAATTCACAGAAAAAAAATTATGTCTATAGATTTAGAAAAAGAATTTGAAAAAAATCCAAAGTGTTATTGATAAAACTTTTATAAATTAGAAATAAAAGAAAACTTTCTTAACCTGATAAAGGGTATTTATTTTAAAAACCTATATCCAACATAATTTGTAAATGTAATAAGAATGTCAGTTTATGGTGAAAGACTGTATGGCTTTCCAATAAGATCAGGAACAAGGCAAATATACCTATTCTCACCACTTATATCCAACTTCGTACTAGAATTTCTACCCTGTACAATAAAGCAAGACAAAGAAATAAGATGTGTCTAGATTGAAAAGGAGAAACATTCTTTATTCACAGAAAACAATCCTTCAACAGAAAATTAGAATAACCTTTCAAGCTGTAAAAAAGAACCAATATTGTAATAGTTATTATTTGTGTTCATGAGTTTATGCTTACAATTGCATCTTATGGTACCTAAGAGATCATACTGAAAAAAAAACAAGTGTCTCTAAAAGATGAGTAAAAACACAGGGAGTTTAATAAACAAAGTTTGTTGCACCACTTCTGAAATGGGCCCGGCAAACGTTTAGTAAGCTACTACGTACTTAGAGAGTACATATTAGCTGTTATTGTCCTTAAGAAAGAGTTCTGGCCGGGCGTGGTGGCTCACACCTGTAATACCAGCACTTTAGGAGGCCAAGGCGGGTGGATCACAAGGTCAGGAGATCGAAACCAGCCTGGCTAACAAGGTGAAACCCATCTCTACTAAAAAAACAAACAAACAAAAAATAGCCGGGCGTGGTGGTGGGCGCCTGTGGTCCCAGCTACTCAGGGGGCTGAGGCAGGAGAATGGCGGGAACCCGAGAGGTGGACCTTGCAGTGAGCCAAGGTCCACGCCACTGCACTCCAGCCTGGGTGACAGAGCAAGACTCCGTCTCAAAAAAAAAAAAAAAAAAAAGAAAAGAAAGAAAGAGTTCTGGCACCATTTAGTATTTGTTGCATTATACCTCATTTCTTCTAAAACGTTTTGTGAATGCAAACATTGATTAGTAAATAAAGAGACATGTTTATTACCGGTCTTTCCAAATATATTTTAATCCTTTTTTCCCACATTTCATCTACCAGTTGCAAGCATTTCATATATATCTTTAATTATTCCTTAGTCCTAACACTCAAATTTCCACTTCAATGGGGCCTTGTCTGCCAAAAAAAAAAAAAAAAATTCTATCACTGTTTTTATTCAGAGATGTTTTTGTCTTTGAAAGCTGGAATATAAACTTGCATGAGAAAAAAGGTTCTTCCTTCACATGAGAATGATTACAAACCCACCGACAGGGTGAAGGAAACTCCAGAGGACTCACCTTAAGTGGAGACAGCAAATTAATTTATTTAGAATGTGCCAGTTCTTTATCATTTTGCTTAACTATAGCATCTCAAGGTTTGTTTCCCTGGGACTAAAGGACTCTCTAAAGAAAAACAACATCAAGAAAATTATCTCGGGCCGGGCACGGTGGCTAAAGCCTGTAATCCCAGCACTTTGGGAGGCCGAGACGGGCGGATCACAAGGTCAGGAGATCGAGACCATCCTGGCTAACACGGTGAAACCCCGTCTCTACTAAAAATACAAAAAACTAGCCAGGTGAGGTGGCGGCGCCTGTAGTCCCAGCTACTCGGGAGGATGAGGCAGGAGAATGGCGTAAACCCAGGAGGCGGAGCTTGCAGTGAGCTGAGATCTGGCCACTGCATTCCAGCCTGGGCGACAGAGCAAGACTTCATCTCAAAAAAAAAAAAAAAAGAAAAAGAAAAATTATCTCAAGAGGCAGAACTTTCAAGCAGCAATGGGAGGCTTTCCAAGTGATGTTCTGGACTTTGATCTGCAGCAGAACTACCAAGCAGCATCACTCCCTCCTAACCAAGACAGCCACCAATGCCGAGCCCATGAATTCCATCTGCCAAAATGCTTGCAAATGCTTCTGCCTCCAGAAGGAAGAGACGGAGGAAGCCCCACTACATGATGGAAATTAGAGAGTCTTAGTACACAGTTGGGGGGCGTCAAGACTGAGCTGAGCAGAGACAGCAGAGTGACCAAATAGAGCACACGGCCTGGACGGCAAGGCCCGAATTCTCATCTCCAGCAAGCCGGGGTTCTCTGACTTACAGGGCCCCATCTATAACACAAGACTGTGTGAAATGATGCCGAAGTCTCTTCCTTCTCTAAAATTGTGCATCTTGAATTGTTCTAGATTCTAATCTTAGTATATCTTTTAATGGACATGAAAAAATGCCTGTATCTTATGCAATGTTGTCTGAATCAACGATTACAAAAATGTTAGAATTTTATGAGCGACCTGGGAAAATCCTAACACAGAGTAAAATAAAACCATGGCTTCAGACTTTTTAAAATGACAATAAATAAAAGTTTAACAAAGAGATCAATAAAAGTGAGACTCAGCTTATTTGGGGTAAGCATCTGGAGCATGCAATGGGATCCGGGTGACCTGGGCAAAAGCAGGCCAGAGCCTCTTCCCTAAAAGCACTCACAATCTACAAGGGAAGGCTGGTAGACATGGCCATCCCTCTGAGGACTCATGAAATGAAATTTGTTCCTGGCACTGTGCTCAGCACTTTGAAGGAACAAGATTGTTGACAACCCTGCCCATAAGAACTTAAGGCTCCGCCCATGGGAAAAAAAGGAAGCGAAGGAAACATTTTGCGTGCTGGTTTAAAGCGGCCACTAGAAGCCCTGACTGCATTCCTGGGGAGTACCACCTGCCTAGCACAGCCCTGAAGCCCTTATGAAGGGACAGGGTGGGAGCTGGACAACTCATGCACTGGACTAAAGGTGCCAAACAGGGGAAGAGGAAATGTGGCTAAGACGTCAGAGTAGGAATAAACACAAACCCTTGAAGAACAGGAGAAAACCAGCCCAACACACTCAAGGATGCCGAGGACCACAAGGTTCAAGAGGAAAAGATGGAGCTGATTATGGGTGCTCTGGAAGCCAGCTGGGAGCCATGAGAGAGGGTGAGGTAGGGCCCCGCTGTGCTGCCTGCGAACCAGCTTCAAGACAGAGCATTGAGTGGAAAGTCAGAGCACAGAGCACTGGCAACAGCACGCTGTTTATCGCTTCTTCAGAGGGCGACACAGGACTGTGTGTGCATGTGTGGGAAAATATCTGAAAGACACACAGCAAATTCTTCATCATGATTGTCTCAGAAGTGGGACCATGGCAATCAGGTGGGAGGCAGAGATTAATGTTTTAATGACTGCATTTTTGAACCATTTGAAGGAAAGGAAGGAGAGAGAAAGAGAAAAAAAGAATAAGGGCTGGGCGTGGTGAGTCATGCCTGTATTCCCAGCACTTTGGGAGGCCAAGGTGGTTGGATCACTTGAGTCCAAGAGTTCGAGACCAGCCTGACCAACATGGCAAACCCCACCTCTACTAAAAATACAAAAATTATCCGGGCATGGAGGCAGGTGTCTGAAATCCCAGCTACTCAGTAGGCTGAGGCAGGAGAATTGCCTGAACCCGGGAGGCGGAGGTTGCAGTGAGCTGAGATCGCACCACTGCACTCCAGCATGGGCGACAGAGGGAGACTCTGTCTCAAAAAAAAAAAAGAAGAAGAAGAAGAAGAAGAAGAAGAAGAAGAAGAAGAAGAAG